>NW_026137885.1:1077500-1373189 GCF_019393585.1 Leptopilina boulardi
GTACAAAATATTGACGACAGACAGACAGACAGACAGACAGATAGACAGACAGACAGAATTTTTATTTATGGCATATTTGTTATCTTTACTACTTAAAATGATAAACTATGCAAGAAAAAATTAATTTGAAGCAATGTACAGACAAAAGTCTGATTTTATTAATATAGATTAATATCACTGACAAAAAATTTAATTAATTCAAATAATAATTATTTGATATAAATACTTATTTATTTAATACAAAGAAATTTTAATTTGATAATTGTCAAGTAATAGATTATTTCAAAATAAAATTTTTTTTTCAATTACATAATTAAAATTAGAAAAAAATTATTCAAAAATTATATTTATGAAAATTTTTCATTTTTTTTAATTCTCATTTCCAAAAGTGGTTATATATATAAAGTTTCAAAGGGATAATCGAATGGCAAAACATATAATCGATAGAAATTCAATGAATGGATATGAGATTACAATAATGAGCGGTTGTCAACTAACTCTTTGAAAATTAGGGTTATTGTTCTCTTGTTGGGACAATTTTCACTTGATTTTATCTCACATGGTTTATTATTGTGTGGGGGTAACAAAATATACATAAAATGTCTCGATTAATAATAATAATAATAATAATAATAATAATATTAATATTAATATTAATATTAATATTATAAATTAAAAATAATAATACATAAAAAATATTTAATATATCTAAGGTTAATTAACATAATTATAATAAATAATAGGATAAATAATAAATAAATAGTAAATAAATGTTAAGTAAATATTAATTATTATAATTATATACTAATAATTATTATAATTAAAATGTTATGTTAATTAATTTGGGAAATTTTTTTTATTATAATTAAATATATTTTTTTTGTCCCGGGATATATTAAAAAAAAAAAACATTGCATCAGAATTTTGAGTTCACTGGTCAATGTTTTGTGTCATGCTCATCGTTTGTAACTTCACACTTATATATATATAGATATATTTGTATAATTTAGGTATATTACAGTGTGCTCAAATGTATATGTTGTAAAACCTCGCCCATAAGTATTTTAAAGTAATAATTATATATGTACGAGAGCTCTGTATGTAAATTTTCACTCCACACTCTGAGAATGGGCCGAAACGAAATGGATGCACGATGACTTTGCGTGCAGCACTTGTAAAACAAAAAATAATGCATTAGCTCCTTTTTTTTTCTTTGAAGTGGAACTAACTGCTATAAATATTAATGAAAAGCATTCGGATTTAATTTTAGATTTAAAAAAAAAAAAAAAATACCGTCATCAATTGAAGTACTTGCGTAAATTGCAATTTTCTATTTTTTTTTTGAATTTGCATTTTTATTGTTTATGAAATATATATTTAATCAGAAATTATAAACTATGTTACAAGAAAATGCTTTATACAAAAAAAGAAGCTAAATAATTGGATTTAGATATTAAATTTATTTACAAAAATTGAAAGAAAGAAATTTTGTTGATTAATGAAAAATAAAAAAAAAAATAATTTACATCTTCGGTTGGTAAAGCAGAAAGGGTTGCAACCCCATATGGATAAGAGGCTTTTTGTACGAAGCGCCAGCGCGACGGATGGAAATAAAAAGGAAAAATAAAATAAGAGAGAGAGAGAGAAATTCCAAATGAGAGAAACATATAAAATGGTACACGGAAAACAAAATAAGAACGAAAGGGAGAAATGAGAGAAAGAGAGAGAGAGAGAGATGGAACAAGACAGTTACGCAGGCGTTTCAAAGGGGTCATTGCTCTAAGCCTCCAGAATCTATACTAGATTTTTTATTTTATATTATTCTTTTTTTAAAATTACCAAATTTAAAATTATTTAAATCCCCAAGAAAATGAAAGTTTTTACTGATTATTTTTGCCTTACATAACTTTTTAATAATTTAAATCTACTTTACCGACTTTATTTTTATGGGATTTCCTTTTTTTAAAACAAACAAAACCGTTTTATTTTATTGATATACGAAGTTAGAATAAAATTTTATTTCAATCTGACATGTATGAAAAAATATATTTAACCTCAAAAATAAAAAAAAAATAAATTTGATAAAATTGTCTTACCGGTGATTTAGTGTTTATCGAGGACATAACTTGCTTAGTCGATACTTAATTTTTGGGATATAAATCAAAAAGTTTTCATCTCCTTTCTCTTCTAACCCTAAATATGTTCGCTCGGAATAACAAGGGATGAAGAGATAAAAATGAATAGAACGCTTCTGTACACATATATCGTTAACTATGTCGAGTGATTGCTGCTCGTATATTTTATGTGATACTTATAAAAGTTATGTGCACACGGTTATGTATATATATGTATATATTATTCACCCTCTTGTACATTTTCACGGTGCTATTAGCCTCTTGCTTCGTTCGCCCTAAAATGCACTTTCACTGGCCCCCTTTTTCTCCTCCTCTTCTTCAAGGGTCGTGGGTGGCAGAGTTAAAATATCACGGACCTCCCTCACCGCACTTATCGTCTGAATTTACCACACAATGTCTCAAGTGTCACACGTGCCAATACCAACATAAAAGCTTTTTCACAAAATTAAATACTTGAAACCTTTTCTTTAAGTTAAACGTGGGAAAATGGCTTTTAGTAGAGAATTGTTTTTTTTAATAATAGAAAAACAACAAAATTTTCGACTGACAGTTAAATGGATTATTGTTTTCTAAAATGTATAAGGGAGCATTTACAAGTTTTTATTTGAAAAAAAAAAAATTACCGACAGAAATGCACAAATCTGATTGGTTGTGCATTATCGTGATCAACCAATCAGATTTGCATTTCGTTTCGCATAGTAATTTTTTTTTAACTTCCACTCTCTGACAAGTAGGTTATATTTATGACAGTTTTATACTTTAGAAATAAAAGATACCTTTTTTTTGTTTCTTCTATATAGAATACAAAAAATAAATAAATAAACGAACGGGGAATTCAGCTGAAAATTTAACTGATAGCGATAATTTGACCGGGAATAACGGTTTTCTTTATTCAAGCGCGAAATGTGATTTACGCGATAATTGAAAATAATTGAATCCTCTGTCACTAGCCAACGAAACATTATAATAGAGGAGAATGTAATTTAACATTGAAAATTCATTTATTGTTTAAATGACAAAATTACAATTCTCATAACAAGGAATTAATTTCTCCACTTTTCAAATATTAAATTTTTCCCATTTCATGTTTTATTTACTAATTGTAAAAAATAGGTTTCTGAATATTAATTATTTTTTTTTTTTGTTGCAGAAAATTACACAAAGGCGAGTCATTATTTGGTGGAGGTTGCAAAAAATTTACAATCACAAGACAACATCTCAGTGATTGTTGTTTTCTTAACGCATCCAACAGATATTGAAGCAAAGTTAAAAAATAATCGGTCGTCCCTTGCGTTGAGAATGGATCCCAATTCTCCGCAGGACGTCCAACAATCGACAAATTTCAATCCAATGGATAATACTGGTTCTTATCCATTTGATATGAATTTTGGACCACGTGATGATAATTCAGAAAATATTCATGCAGTCGATATGGGATGTTGTCCATTTGAGATGAATTTTTCAAAACAACAACAACAACAAAATCATCAAACCAATGGTTCATTACACATTGATAATGAGAATTTTAATTATGATAATTCAACTAATGGAAAACATGAAAATGGTTCAGCAAAATATAAGGAAGAGAATGATGATGATGATGACGATGATGACGATGACGAATCTGATGAAGATTTGGGTCCAGAAACAGATGTGGATGCTGTTGATAATGCAAGTGTTCCATTTGAAAAAATCTCACGTGAACTTTTCCCTGAAAAGTCACAATCTGAGAATGATAATTTACAAAAGGAGGATAATTTAGATGATTCACAAAATTCCACCGATTCGAGTGAGTACTGAAAAATTTCTTTTTATATATATATATGTAGGGAATTTAACTGCATAAAATTTTAGATTATATTTTCTCATAGTTTCGAATTTTTTTTTCGATTATTTAATTTAATTTTTTTTGTAAAACATAACCTAAAATTTTTTTTTGTAGCTACGTTCAATTTTATCGTAAAGCGTCAGAATATTTAATTAAAATTTTTTTTAAATAAAAAATAATTTGAAAAATCGTTTAAATAGAAAGAATGAATTACATTTTCTAAATTTATTGTTTAATTTTTTTTTTTTGTTAATAAAAAAAAAAATAGTGTAAATAGAAAAAAATGGAAATATTTTTCTAAATTTATTATCTAATTAAATTTTTTAAAATAAAAAAATAAGAATGGAAATATTTTTTTAGTCAAAAATTTGTGAGGGCTAAAGCAAAATTTAAATCTTCTCCTGCATAAAGCACCGGAATAACTTTCCTCGTTCCCCCTGCACTGATGCGTGCACACGAGTAGGTATATATATATATATTTCCCTCCGACAAATGCGTATACAGTATTTTAGTCTCTATGGCTGTTGAGGGCAAATGTCAGGTAGAGAGAATCAGAGATTCCAATTAGGGGCGAGAAAAAAACCGAGCTTTTCCTCCAGCCTCGAATCAAGCTCTTTCTCTCTCTTCATTTAATTGTGCGGTACACCGCGTTGTTCTCGCTTCAATTCAAATTATTTTCACACCCCATCAATTTTTTTTTTTTTTTTTTTTTTGAAATATAGTTCTACTGCTCTTCAAAGGGTTTTAATATTTAATACTCTGAATATTAATTTAAAACAAAAAATACAATTTTTAAATTTCCCGCCACAGTTACATTAGGGTGCGTAAGTGCGTTAAGGTGAACTTTGCGCAGCACTTCCTAACCTAAAAAAAATCGAAGTGACAGTTATTAATTATTACTAATATTTCACTTCATTTTCATTAGTCTGTCTAACTTGCAGACCGGAAGCTAATAACAAGAGAGTGATTAATATCCAATTAAAAGAACTATATCGTTTTGAGTTTATTAAACTATTCACAAAAGAAGAGACGAATCTGGTCTGATTCGCTAACTAGTGATATAGACGGTAATCAGTGCAGGAAGTGCAGTGACTGGCACAAGGTGGTGAAAGCTAAAAGAGTGAGCTAAAGTAGCAGAAAGTGGGCCGGACTCTTGGCGAATATATATATATATATATATATAAGAGTACGTTCATCCCACATAAGATCCATATTAATGAGAATTCACGCGTGCTACCAATATCTGTACCTTACACTTATAGGGAAGTGGCCCAAAACCAGTATGTGCGCAAGAGACATTGATAAAAATAAAAAAAAAAAAAAAATACTTGCAAATGCACCACAAGGCAATCCCAAACGACATATTTCTATGTCATTGCCCACGCCTCTGTTTTCCATTTGACTATACATATATATAATGTGGGCGCTTCCTTGGGATCGTTTATCAAGATTCCCATTTCAATTCTGAAAATCTTTCACGAAAAAAAAAAATTCATACCTTTATCGATAATCTTTTCAGTTATTTACTTTCGATTTATGTCAGATATTCTCGGAAATGCGATCATAAAATTCGATATAGAATTTTAAAATTAATATTCAAATAAATAATTAAAATAATTAATTAAAATAATTAATTAAAAACAAAATTAGTTTTGAAAATAATTTTTAAATTTCGCGCGATAGTTGTTTGCAATTGCCACCAGGTGGCACTATTGTCTTATTCTCATAAAAAAAAATTACATGTGAAACAAGCTTAATATTAATTCTTATGCGCAAAAAATGAAATCAAGGTTCCACTGTATACATAAAATTTTATTTTTATCTTAATAATTTTGTTTATACATGAAGTGAAAGAAAGAAATAAAAAGAAAAGTGATTAATAAAATAATATAATTAATTGACTGAAAGAAAAATTAATATAGATTTTTTTTTACGAATGAACATTATATTGGATTTGATTAAGTACAGTGGTTAATTTTCCAGTTGCAATTTGCTTATTATTTATTCCAAATAAACAAGTTTTGTTTCATCTCGACATTAAACTTGGCAAAAGTATGTTAATCCTGACATCATACCACCTGCTGTGGAGGCTTTATTACGTGTCAGTTTCCGGTAGAATTCCAATGATGGAACAAAAATATTTTATGGCTTGCAATTTAAATGCATTTAGAAAGTTAAATATATTAAAAAGAGATGCAAACTTTTTTTTAATGAGGAATAAATTCATTTTTTTTTTTGAAATTTAAATGGAAAAAATTTTTTAAATTGCACACTTTTTGAATTTTGGCGCGCCATTGTTTAATTGGTTCTTTTTTTGGACAGTCGTGCTCGATTGGCGGGAAAAGAGGGGTAACTTGGACCAATGGCGGGGTAGGGTGCGGAGAACTCGTGGAGGGAGCGCGCGCGGCAGTTGGTCTTGAGAAGCAGAGCGATACTTTTGTGTAGACATCTTTTCTTCGCGTGTATATAGAAAACAAAAAAGAAAAGAAAAAGATTTTTTTTTTATTCTCATTGTTCTTGTAAATTGTGAAGGTGTCGATATTTAATCTCGTGCTCATCAATAATCAGGAAGTGAATTTTTCCAAAAAGGAATTGTGGAGTAAAAAAAATAAAATCCCCCGGTGTGTGTGTGTGTGTAGAAACGAGTCTTTGATAAGGTACGTTGTTGCATTTGTGGTCCACCATCGTCGTTGTTGAACGTGTTGAGAATTTGAATTTTGAATCGGCGCCGGCCGGCCGGTTAAGCCGTTACACTTCACATTCTTAAATAAATCATTATCTTTATTATCTCAACGCGAGAGTCGTGAGAATTTCTTTATGTACGTATGTGTGTGTCAGTTTTTTTCTTTTTTGCGTCTCGATTCCGCGAGTTGCTTTAGTTTCGTTTGTGTGAGAGTCAGGTGTTGAGCAAGTGCCTGGTCTCTAACAAAGATTATAACGTGGGAACATCTGTCCTTGAGTTTTTCTTTTTTACTATTAGGATTTTTAAATAGATTCAAAATCTTGCACAGCAGATGCTGAATGCAGTTAACGCCCTTTATGTTAAAAAAGTTGTTTCGCGATTTGTGTTTATTATTATTTTTTCCTAGTGACATTTGCATGGATAATTTTGCCAGTTGCGGTGTTTTTTTTTTTTATCATTTTGTGATCTTAATGTGAGTAAAAATTTTCTACACAATTTTTTTTTTGGTAACTAAATTCATCTTTTTATTGTTTACTCAATTTTTGTTTATTTTTTGGGATTCCTAACCTCTTTTTACATTTTTGTTTAAATTTATTTTTATAACTATTTAAACATTTTTTTTTGGAAGAATTTCTGACAGTTTAAGTTAGAATTAAACAACGAAAATATTCTTTAACAAAAAAATAAATTGAAAAAAAACGTTCAATAACCGTTATCATGAATGAAACTTGACCTTTCATTTCCGATGACGAGAACCTTCTTTCTAAACTATGAGAGGAAATCTATCGTATCGCCAAGAGAAATAGTTAAAAATAACTTTTCTTTCAGAATGTTGTTTTTTTTTCTTTAACGCAAGTGAAATGATTGTCAGTCGTAAAATTAAGAGTTACAACTGCTCGAACACTATCAACATAGTAATTAAAATTTTTCAATGCTTACTATTGATTAAGAACCGTCAATTATTGCATTTTAAAAAGTACTTGCAGCCTTTAAAGCTGACATGTTTTTTTTACTTTTTAATTACTTATTTTTTAATGAGTAATAATTTTTTAATAATTTTATTTTATTAATTAATTTATATTTTTTAAATTTGTTTTGTGTATAGGTTATAATTTTTTTTCGATACTATATATAGAAATTATATTAAAAAATTTAATTTCAATTTTATGAAACTTTTTTCTCTTTAGACATTTATTTAGTTAAAGTTCTTTTGAAAAGAAGAGCACGCAATTTTAAGAAACGTAGTTTCTCACTGAATTTTCAAGCGTGACTTGTGGTTGTTGCATTTGAATGTTGAATTTGCTTTGGAAAAACTTTGAAGTAGAAAAAAAAAAGTTGTATCGTATCTCCGATGCATAAAAATCAGTCCTTTATTACTGTCGCTCACAATTCTTTGCAATTTTTTTTTTTTCCTCTAAATACTCGAAATAGACATACTATTGTCTTATCACTTTTATATATATATATATATATATATTTTTTTTACATTTCTCGTAATCGTATTTTTCTCATTAAAATTTTTTTTTATTCAGAGTTTTTATTTTTTTTTATTTGAAAAAAAAAAAATTCTAAATAAGGTAAATATTCAATTGAAAAGCAATTCGCTCTATTTTCGGTCTTCAAAAATCCCACGTCGTGAGTTTAATTCATATTATTTATATCGTTGGTAAAATGAACAAAACATTTCCTTTTCTGCGCTTAACTCCGGGAACTCCTTTACGGCTTTATAATTGGCTAGAAGTTTATATTCAAAGTTCCATTTATGTCGAGTACAAACTTTTATTATTCCATTACAAAAAGCTTCGTGTATATATATATAATCTTATTTTGTAATTTGGAAAATTTATTAATTTTTTTATTTATTTATGAAAAGGGAAAAAATTTATTTTACAAATTGAAACTTTGGAAATTATTTGCAATTAACATTTTTAATTGAGTATTAATTTTTTTTTATATTTTATTCTTTTAAGCGTTGCAAAATTCAACTTGGTTTTATTCTTCGTAAAATGTGGCTACAAAGTCAGCAAAATTCATGAATAAATTGACGCTATACGTATAAAGATCACTTTATTTATAGATCTCTAAAAAGATTTTATTTATTTTCACACTGGATTTATATTTATCTAAAATACAGTGACTATTGTTTTTTTTTATGAAATTACATTTTTTTTAATGAGCAAAACAATTGTTTTGTAAAATCAATGAAATGTTTTTTTTTTTTAAATAAAACAATTTCTCAAATAATTTCTTGATTATCAATTATTATTTTTTGAATCGATGACAAGACATGTGCATTAAAAACAAGAGTATTATCTTCTTTTTTTTTATCCTTTATAGATTTAATTGCTCTGGATTTGATACAAAATTCTTTAAAAATGATTCATTACCTATTTTTCAAATTGTAAATAATTCATTTTATTATTGAAAAATAATTTTTCCTTATTTATACGAAAAAAAAAGAAATTAAATGCTTTTTATTAATTTAGATAAAAAAAAAAATCGCTGTATTTTTTTTTTGATAAAAATTTGTTTCTTTAGAATCTGATACCGTCTTGCAGGGGAACATTCATCTTTTAAATAGACTCTCGTGTCAAGATAGTATCGAAAAGGAGTACGAAATGCTCGATTCACTCTCTCTCTCTCGAAAGAGAAACCAGAAGAAACCGGGCCTTGAATAGCACAGCCAAGTGAGACCCCCGGTTAAAATTAGACCTCGTTGGTTGCCGGATTCGCGTGACAACGTGACACTATAGGTTTTTGAAGCTCATGCAAGAAGCAAAGATTGAAACTTTAGAGGGAAAAAAAAAAAAAATTTATATCGCGTTTTAGACATTTATTAATGTAAAAAAAAAAAAAATTCTTGCCCGTCATCTTGAACCACTTTTGAGCATAATATTCATTGTTTGCCCTCTCAAAGGGCGTGTTTCTTCTCTTCCCACACACGCATTTGAAAAAAATGTTTTTTAACTATTCCAAAAAATGTAAATCAAAAAATTTGGCATTTTTTTTTTTAAGTCAAATTTTATTTAGTAGAAAAATTCTTATTAAATTGTGTAAAAAAAGGGAGGTTTTTTTTTATTGTCCTCCTTCGAAAATGAATAAGAAAGAATTGGAAATAATTTCCATTTTTAAGGGAGTTTTAATAATTGGAGATTTTACGTTATTAAAGGATCTTTAAAAGTTGGTTTTGTTTTTATCTCTTTCAAAGTGAGAATGCTAACTAGCTTTTGCGCGCGTTGGTAGAAAATGGTATTTAAATCTAAAATATAAGTGAGTGGCTTGAAACGTAGGTTTAGTTTTTCATCGTTATTCCAGCCCCCGTTCATAATTCTTATTCGAAAACAATTTTTATTCAAAATTGAACGCCATTATTAATATATATGCTATTTTTCTTGCAAAATTTAATTTTCCCTCAAATTGCTTTTGTGTTAATTTAAAAATTTCAACAATTCGTCTTTTCTGGATAAAAGAGTAAAATTAAATTACAAGAGAAAAATTATTGATTGGAAAAAAAAAAAAAATCTCCACCCTTTTTTTTTGAAAGAACGTTTTCGATTTTTTAAAAAAAACAGGTATATATATATATATATATCGAAAGAGTGAATCGAGATGAGGAGCGGCTGGTTACTAGTGTGTACAGGTGGGTGGTGTCAGGAGCGGAGAAAAGAGGGGATTTTCTCTGGGGCTCCAGACTAGATCGATAATGCATCTCTCTTGGCAGGCGTAGTTGCTTTTAGTCACCGGCGATTGCTCCTGTTCAGAAATCGTCCTTTTTTCTATTATTCAATTTTCTAAATTCAAATTTCACATTTGAAATTCAATATTTGAAAAAAAAAAGGTAATTGGGTGTATAAATTAGAAGAATATTTTCGAGAAGTCTCCTCCCTTATTATTAGGGATCAATGAACTTTGAATCAATAATTAAGTATATTTTCATTTTTCTCTGTTAATTTGTAATTTAATTTGTTTTGTAAATTTCGTTGTCATTGTGAGAATTTTATTCGTCTCTTTTTTTTTTTTTTTTTTTCAAATGAAATTTTTATGAAATAATCTTTTTTTCAGAATCTCGACAAAATGAACTGCTTCCTGAGGCAGATAATGTAGCGGACAGCGAGGATTCCGAGGACGAGTGGAATTATTACCGCGTCGAGCCAGATAAGGATAAAGATTCACCTGTTCAGGTGAACGAGACGTCCAACGAATCTAAGGAGAAAGAGGCAAGTCCAAAGCCTCTTATTGAAGACGACTCCGAAAACGACGAAGAATCTCATTCGAAAATTGAGACTGAACCGAAAAGTCAATCGTCCGAGTTTCTAAACACAGAGGTGAGTAAAAAAAAAAAAAAAAGTGATTTTAAAGTAAAAAAATTAAATTTATTAATTTTTCAGTGTAGCGAAAAGGAATTAATAATTGAAAAAGAAGATTTCGAGGAGGATAAAATGGATTTTTCATTGAATCCCGATGCAAAGGAATTCATTCCGCCATCAATGTTTTCACAACGTCAAATTATACAAGATTTCCCCGTTGCTGGTTCACCATTGAAACAAACGCCACAAGTAATGGATAATATTGATATTCCAAGTGAGGAGGAATTTGAAAAAGGAGTATCGGCGAGACCAAGGGACATTGACGGCGCAGCATCACCATTATCGAAACCACTTGAATCATGTCTTGATGAATCGGAAATTTCATCAACAAAAGCTGAATTTGGCGATGAATCAACAACAAGTTTTCTCACTAGTGAATTTCAACGAAATGAAGTGTCAGCAATGGATTATTCATTTGCCGATTCAGAACGTGGTGATTATGATATTGCAAAAGATCCAATGGCAATGTCATTTACTCCCAGTGATTTGCAAGCAGCATTTGAAAGAGATGAAGATCATGTTGATCTCAATGCAGTTCACGATTTAACTGATGTTGATTTCTCCGATAATGTTAATGGTTTTGAAAATAATGATAATGATAATGATGAAAAAAAAGAAATTTCTCCACCTTTTGTAGAAGAGTCCGAAGCGCAAGCTTCGTTGAATCCCTTCAATATGGAAACATTGAGAGAGACGTTAAACGAGGAAAATATGAAATCAGTAAATTATTCCGCGACGTCAACTGATAATGTCGATGATATTTGTTTAATTGATACAAAAGTGCCTTTCACTGAAGATTCACGAAAGATCTCAGAATGTGAAAATAATTCTCAATATCGTGATTATCCCATTGAGACGAATAATCAATTTGACGATCATTCGGAATCATCTAATATTGATAGTTCACAAAATGATGTAGAGGAAAAAATTCTTGAGAATAAAAATATTTTTCCTCATGAAAATTTATTGGTTAAAGAAGAAAATCATTTTGAAACTATTGAAAGTCATTTTGATAATGAAAATCTTGAAACAAAGGAAGAAATTTTGGAAAATAAGGAGACTCTTTCGATAAATGAGGAAATTCCTCAGGTTATTAAAAATGAATCATTGGATAATAAAGAAATTCAGGAAAAAGAAATATTTATTGAGAAAAAAGAAGAAAATTTAATTGAAACTCCAGATTTTGAGGGTGAAATTCATGATATTGAATTTGATCCTGAAATTCAAGAGAAATCACAAACATTATTTGAATTGAGTTTAGATGAAGAACATTTACAAAATGATGTTGGTAAATTTCCCGATGAGAAATTAATTGAAAACAATGATTTTGAACAGAAAACAAATTATCCGCCTATTTTAAATTTATCGGAATCATTGCAAGAATTTACTGGATTGGAACGTGAAATAAATGAAATAAAAGAGAATATTGTCACGGAAAGTGAAATTCCAAAAGAGTCTATCATTGTCGAACAAAAGGAATCAATTAATATCGAAAGTTTGAAAATTGAAGAAACGAAAAACGAAATTGTTGCTGCTATTACAGGTATTTGTAAAAAAAAATCATTTTTTTCTTATCTGGAAATATTAACATTTTTTTTTTAAATTTTAGGTACCGTTGTCACTGCGGCAGCTGTGACAGTAGCGAAAAAGACAGTGGCACCAATTTCAAAGACAAAAACGTCGACGAAGGCTCCTGTTAAATCGTTGCCAACTTCACCGACAAAAACGGCAAGAAGTAGTGCAACAACGGCAGCAACAGCGGCGAAAAAATCAACGATATCGAGACCAAAACAATTGGATACAAAGCCAATGACAAATATTGGTAGCAAAACAAGTGGTACTTTTAAAGCGGCACCAGTTCCAAAAACAAGTACAACTGCTCCTAAAATTACACCACGTCTCACAACAACAACAACAACAACAACAGCAACCACTGCCGCTAAACCGAAAACTCTAGTTTCATCGTCAAAGACAACTTCATTAGCTGCTGGTGATAAAAAATCTACACTCAATGGCGATGTAAAATCGTTAACAAAATCAACTGTTCCAAAAACAACAACAACTAAACCATCGACTGTCACTAAAACAACACTAGTCAAGTCTTCCTCGACAACTCGAACTTCCACTGCTACTGCCGCGTCTCTAAAGCCAAAATCGACTGCAACTTCCACTGCCGCGAAAATTAGTTCCACTGCTCCGAGAACTGCCACGGCAACTACTAGGTAATTTTTACTTTTTTAATCATTATTATTAAAATACTAAAAAAAAATAATAAATATAAATAAAATTTATTATAATTATAATAATGTCCCTTAAATGGACACAAATATATCAAAATTAATACAATAATATTCAAATTATTAATTTTATCAATAATAAACATCTTAAAAGAATTAACCCTAAAAGTAATTTTTTTTTTTAATTATTCATTAAATTTGTTTTTCAAAATCATTTAGGGTCAACTGGGGTAAATCCGAACGCTTTTAGTAAGTTTCAACAATAACATAAGTTTTTTCTTTTAAAAGACAATACTTCCGGTATTCTGGTGCATGAAGTTGTTACTTTACTTCCATAGAACAATTTTATGGGGTAGAAAATTTTTTTGATAAATTACAATCGCAGGAAACTTAGCGTTCGTATTTACCTCGATACTTTGCAACTTTCCTAAAATATGGGGGTAAATACGAACGCCACTGTATTTCAGAAAAATCTTAGGGAAAATAAATTTAAAGTATTGCAATTGTTAAACTTATATAAAAACTCAAAAAAAATACGATAATAAACCTATTATGTAATAATGCATCATATATAAATACAAAAATCAAACAGGTTAAAAATTAAAATGCATTACACAATTAAAACCTTCAATAACTTTATCAAATCATAACGGATTTTTGCAAAACTTGGTACAGAAAGTATTTTGGAGTGATTGAATGTAAATACAAAAATAAAAGTCAAATTTTTTAAATTCAAAATGGCGTACTTTCCTAAAACTTATTTTTAAAAATGATCAAATTTGCTAACCCTGAAACCCCCCGAGTAACAATTTTCGAGCGAATCCAATGAATTTTTTAATTCTCGTCCGCCATTTTGAATTTTGAAAAACTGACTTCAAATTGGTAATTAGCGACCCCAAAAACCGTAGAATACCAAATTTTATTAAGATCCTGAAAAACTTTTTTCAACAAACCATTTGGCAAAAAAATTGAAACACTCCTTCGAGAGAACAGAGATTAAGTTTCTGCTTATTAATTACTAACGAGGATACGTATAGAAAGAAAAACTTTTTTCTATGTACTTTTATAATGTTAAAATAATAGTGTAATCAAATAAAAACAATTTTGTGTGGCTTTGATGTAAAAAAAAATTATTAAAAATACCGTTCGGATTTACCCCAGTTTTCCAATTTTCTTGGGTAAATACGAACGGTCTGATATTATTAATAAAATTTTACAGAAGGCAAAAATCAAATATAGTTTCTGTTCTAGTATTCATAACAAACAATTGTAAATAATAAAATGAATTTTTAGCTTCTTTTTCTTCAAATACGAGACAAAATACTGAAAGAGTGTCATCTTTGATTTTCAATCTTTTTTGCAATACTTGTTATCTTTGTTTATGCTGTTGCTAATTAACAAACAAAAAATGGGATAATACTTAGAATCTCTTCAAGAGGATCTGAGGTAAAAATTCTCATATCGAACTTATTTTTAAAAATTTTAATTAAGCTGAAATAATTAGCGTTCGGATTTACCCCCCGTTCGGATTTACCCCGACTGACCCTAACTATTTAAAATATAAAAATCTGTTTAATTTTTTTTACAAATTCTTTATATTCTTTTCAGAAATTAAAAAATTAATTTATTTACAAATAATTAATTAATTCTGAAAAAAAATTATTTTCATTCTTTAAAAAAAAAATAATCTCTTTAAAATCTCTTATCTTATCTTTTAAATAATCTCTATTTTAATAATATTATTTAATGTTACTAAATTCTTAAAATATTTATAATTTAATTAATTAATTGTATAAAAATTAAATCACTATGAAAATAACAAGATTAAAATTTAAATAATAAACTCGAAATTTTTATTTAAAAACTTTTTTCACATTATTAATATTAAAATATTGAAAATTACAAAAAGTGTAAATTAGATTCTTTTTAAAAAAAAATAAAATACCAAGCAATTATTTATTAAACAAATAATACTTTTAGTAAGTTTAGATGAATAAAATTATTAATTTCATGCAAAAAACAAAAGTTATTTTGTTATTAATAAACTAATATAATAATAAATCCCTGTAAAAAAAAACTTTAAAATAAATAAAAACCTGAATTCTCTTTTTTGATATCTTCAGGCCGAAAACGGCACCAGCAACAATTGGAGCATCAGTTGGAACAACAAAGCCACGTGTCTCAGCGGTGAAATCAACAATTATTGACAAACAAATAAAAGAGACGGCGAATAAACAAATTTCGTCGCGCGTCAATTCGGCGCCATTAAAAACAAGTCGTTCATCGGGTGCAACAACTGTCACAGCAACATCAACGGTAAAACGTACATCAACATTAAAAACTGCAACATCGCCAACAAAAAAGGTCAGCAGCGCTCCACTTACAAAAACAACAACAACAACAACAAAATCATCCTCCGTTGCAAAAACAAATGGAAAAGCAATAACAAAAAATGTCAAACCAATTGTTCAAAATGGCAATTGTGTAATAAAAAAAATCGAAAGTGTCACGACAACAACAACAACAACAACAAATAATATCGAGGAAGATGTGCCTAAAAAAGATATTTCTCCAATTGCATCACCCACTGACAATCAATTACTAATCACAGAGTGAATTGGGATTTAGTAATAAAGAGAAAGAGAAAGAAAAAAAGAAAAAAAAACAATATTAGAAAATTGTATCGCATTTTCGATATAATTTTTCTTTTCTACTGGTCTTTGATGTTGTTTTTTTTTTTTTTTTTGTAAGTTTTTCAAAATCCGATCAGCGGCTCTTTGACCACGTTTCATTGCCAACAAAAAAAATTTGTCCCTTTGTGTTTATTCTGTTTGTCCTTTTTAATTTATATTGTTTATCGTTCTTTTTTTGTTATTTTTAAATTTCAATTTTTAAATCCACATATCTTCCACAAATCAATTATTTTTAATAGTAATTTTTTTAAAAAAGTTAATTTTTTTTTTCCTTACTATAAGAATATATAATTTTTAAAATATGAACATTTTTCTGATAAAAGAAAATTCCTAACTAATTTTACAAAATGAAATCACTTTTTTTTTTTGTTAATCATTGATACATTTTACAATAGATATCTTTTTCGATTTTAGGGAAAAGATATATTTTTTTTTTCCAAAAAAAATCTGTTTTTTCATTAAATTTTTAAAAAAAAATTTAAATTACAAAAAACATTTTTTTAAAAGTAGTAATTTTTTTTTTACAAATTAATTTCTTTGACACCAAAAAGAGTGTTTTTAATCACATTTTTTTTTTAGAGAAATTTTTGGTAACGACAAAAAAAAAACGGATTTTTTTTTTTTGAAAAAAAGAACTTAAAATGAAATCAATTTTATCTATATTTTTGTAAATTTTTGAGAAAAAAAAAAATTAATAATTTTCTACATGGAAACATTCGGGAATGAGCTTGAAGGGTGAGCCTGATCCAAAGTAGGAATTAATTAAAAGTGAATGATGTTTTAATCTACTTACGTATGATAAACGAATAATATATAGATATTGAAAGATATATTTACCTATTTGAACGTACCGCATTATTGCTTAATTGCTTCGGTGTGCTGTTAAAGTCGCATTGAAACTTAAAAAGTTATTCCTGAGAGGAAGAAAGAATGAAAGAGAGAAAGAGAGAGAGAGAAAGAAAGTAAGCTTGAATTTTGTTGTGTAAATAAGCAGTTGATGATGAATATTATTTGTCGCTCGAAGAGCAATATTAAAGAAAAAAAAAAATTAAAATATGTCGCGTGGTGCTCATCACGCCATTTTTATTTTTTTTATTTTTTTTTTTTAATTAGTCGTTGAAATTTAATGTCACTATTACCGGGCGTGATCGTTTTTTATTTTTTTCTTTTTTTTTTACGAATTTATAAATTGTGGAGAGCTCGCTTCTTGTTTCAGCTAAGAAAATATTACGAATTTTGTTAATAAGCGCATGGAATTGCTCTTGTAGGAAAAAAAAGAAAAAAAAAACCACCTTCTCTGGAGAGTAAGAAATCAAAAAAAAAATGAAAAAAAAAGATCTTTTTTTTTTGTCCAAGCATGATATATCTTCCCCTCCCCCTCTTTAAAAATGAATTTCTTACCATCGAGAGAAGGAGAAACATTTTTTATATTTTTTAATTTTATATGTGCATTATAATAATTCATAATTATTCATCGTACATTGTAAAACCTATTTATTTTGTTTTGTTCATATCCGAAAAAAAAAAAAAAAAAAAATTGTTGAGTATATAAACCAACAAAATCGTCACCGACTTAATTGTACTATCGTCTTATATGTACAGCACCCTTATGATTTAATGTGATACCTTTATTATTAAACAAATTCTACAGTATATAAAGAATAAAGTTTATTAAAAAATAAAAAAAAAAAAAAAAAAAAAGCAAGAAATGAGAAAAAAAATAGGTGATTAAACAGTTTTTTTTTTAAATACTTAATGTAATGGAAAATTTTATGGATTTTTTTAAAAATATTTTATTTAATGACAGTAATTGAAGGCATTGATTAATGTTAGATGAATAAATTCATTAATTAATGTAGTTAATTTATATATATTGAAAATTGGTGTTTTTTCATCAATTTGGATAAAATAAAATAATCAAAACATCTAGATAAAAAGTTTATTTGAAACTTGATTTAAAATTAAAAGATTGCCTAAAAATTCATACGAAAATTACATTCTCTTGTAGTATCTTGTTGCCTTAGCTCCTGTTTTCTCGTCCGATAGATGCTAAAATAAATTTCATTTTTTTTTTAACAAAAAAATACATTTTTCTCCAAAATTTTAAACACACTTTTAATTATTTAAATAATTTGAATTTTCTAATCACAAATGATAATTTAAAGTATTTGTTTATAATTTTGAATTCTTTAAATAATTATTTATAAGTTTATTAAAAAAAAAAAAAAAATTTCAACTACAAATAAAAATAATACTTACAACAGTAATGCCATTTTCTGTAAATTCGTAAACACGAACGGATTTATTTCCATTGGGAAGTTCCGTTTCAGTAGTAAATTTGTCTCCGTCTTGCGTCGTTAAACTCTGAAAATTATTTACAAAAAAAAAAAAAAATTTTAAGTATTTATCATTTTTATGTTTATTTAAGTATTGTGTTTTTGTTACAAAATTTCACACTCTTACGTCAATTTTTATATAGTCATAAAAAAAATTATACAATTGTAAATAATTGTCCTATAATTTTCTGATAATTCTTTTGTGAGAAATTTAAGGTAGTTGATTGCACAATAGCGAAAAAAAAGAGAAGAAGTAATTTATATATATTATAAATTTTATATTTCATTTATCTTTTCGAGATTATGAAAAAAAAATAGTTTTTTTTTTTAATTTACATAACTTTGTGTTCAAATTGTTGCGAGGTATTTTTATTTAAAAATTGTTTTGGCAATTATTAATTTTTTTATTAATTTATTTTTTTTATCACAATTTAAAAATTTGGCATTTACTTGTATTCTCTGTGTTTTAAAATTTAAGAAAAGTAAAAATTCCAAGATTTTTGTTTAATAATATTTAGAATATGTAAAAAATAATTATTTCTTTTTTTTACAAGAATTTGTCTTTATGAAACATTAATTAAATATTATATTTGATTTTTTACATAATTATTATTATTATATTTTACTAATTAAATCTGATAAAATTTATAAAAATGAAGCTATAAATGAATTCGGGAAATTTGAAACTAAT
Source organism: Leptopilina boulardi (assembly GCF_019393585.1). Taxonomy (NCBI): domain Eukaryota; kingdom Metazoa; phylum Arthropoda; class Insecta; order Hymenoptera; family Figitidae; genus Leptopilina; species Leptopilina boulardi. The sequence goes on from NW_026137885.1 coordinate 1,096,471, forward strand.
TTTTAATTTATTATAATTAATAATTATAATTTTTTTTTATAAATTTTATGAAATGAAAATATTCACCTTCATTGTAGCTCCATGGGGCATTGTCTCATCATAAGTTACACCAAGTTGAAAAGTTGTTGTATTACTTTTTCCCTCATTGGTAACAGTGATAGTAAAATCATCACCATTTTTTTGAACCTCAAGAATTGGTTTACTATTTGCAAAAGTTGTTGCTTTATCGGCGTGTTCTTCACCAACCACACTCTTTAAATATTCTTCAAAATTCTCGCTTCTCTCGTGCTCAAATTTTCCAACAATTTGCACCATTTTTTTTTTTTTCTATTAAAAATTTGAAAATAAAAAAAGAAACTTTAGAAAAAAAAAAAATTTTCTTTTTCAAAAATCCGCACTTGCTTTCGTTTCCGGAGCGCAACAAGTTCTACAAGTCCAAGAAGTGAGACATCCGGCTTTTATAAGCTTCAGCAGCGCCCGCCAATGATTATGCAATGTTGTATCACCAAGTCTATACCGAGGAGGTTGATCCTCGAGATTAAAACTCAACGGGTTAAAGAGGAGGAGGAGGAGAAGAAGAAGAACAGACCCCGGACCGGCCCCCCACGCATCATCAGACATCCAATCTCCGTTGATTTATCTGACGCATTCATTGCAAATCGTCGACGAATTTTTTTTTTTTTTTATATTGTGTGCGTGAGTGGTGCAGAATTATGAAAAAAAAAGATTCAAGACAATGGTGAAAGAAAAAAAAAAAAAATTATTTTTCAGGAAGTTCAATTATTATTCCTTTATTCAAGGAGAATTTTCATATAAATTACAGGCAAATTAATTAAATTTAAAATAAATTTAATTTTCCTTTTTTTCCCCTTCTATTTAAATCAAATTAGTCTAATTTAAATTGTCATCCCTCTTTTTAATGCGGGTATCAAAAAAAAAGTGTGAGAACATTTTATAAAACACCGCCAATTTGTATTTTATAAAAAAAATTTATTTAAAAAAAAAACTAAGTAATTACTCTTAAATTACCAAATTAAAAAAAAAATTAGTCATTTTTACAATTGAAAAAAAAAAAAAAAAATTGTCTTTACTATAAGTGATTGATATATATGTGCGGATACGATATATATTCACATCCTATACTTATACTACAAAAGAACCCTAATTCAATAAAATTCGTGTATGTACATAAGGGTCTGCATATTCTTAATGGGAATAAGCTCATTCATCCCATATAAAATAGAGATCACGTGACTCGATCTTCCAGGGCTTTGATGTACAGTAATCATTGACAATTAGCATTCAATTCAAGGCCACATTTTCAAATTCTGCACTCTCAATAAATATATATGTCTCGAGATTTTTTTTCGACCCCCCGATTGTTTAAAGCTTCAAAAAAAATCTACATTTAGAAAAAAAAAGAAATTTAAAAAATTTTATTTTTAAATAATCTTCGAATTATGAAATGTTTTTTTTATCTCACTCTGAAAAAGAAGTTAATTTTAAATATTTTTCTAATCATAAATTTGATTAAAAAATGTTAGGATTATTAAGAATCTTATCTTTGTTACGTTAATAAAAGAAATTTATCTTTTTCACATAAAAAAAAGGTAGAGAGAAAAAAAATATGTAAAAATATAAATAATTTTCAAATAAAAAAAAATTTTATTATTATTATTAGAATATAAAATGAACAAGACAAGTCACGTCTTGTTGCTTTAATGTACTAATTCTCCATATTAATTAACGAGTTAAAATAACTTATAGTTGAATTAGTCACTGGAATTCGAATTGCAGTCTCTCGATAAATTTATTGAAAATTAATGAAAAAATGTATTGAGCTGAAGAACATAACGTTAATTGTTTAACGGTTACAAAAACCAATTTATTAAAGTTTGTTCAAATTTTAATCATTACCAATCGAAAGAGCATGAAAAAATGTGTCGGAATCCATGAGTTTTATTCCAAATTTGATGTCGGAAAGATATGAAAAATCAAAATTAATTTAACCTTTCTCAAACGTTAACGATTGCGTTATCGGGTGCTTATTAAATTTTGATTTTTCATATGTTTCCGACATCAAATTTGGAATAAAACTCATGGATTCCGACACATTTTTTTATGCTCTTTCGATTGGTAATGATTAAAATTTGAACAAACTTTAATAAGCACCCGTTAACGCGATCGTTAACATTTAAGAAAGTTTAAATTAATTTTGATTTTGATTTTTCATAACTTTCCGACATCAAATTTGGAATAAAACTCATGGATTCTGACACATTTTTTTATGCTCTTTCGATTGGTAATGATTAAAATTTGAACAAACTTTAATAAGCACCCGTTAACGCGATCGTTAACGTTTAAGAAGCCATAACTTCTTCAATATTTTGATTTTTCATATCTTTCCGACATCAAATTTGGAATAAAACTCATGGATTCCGACACATTTTTTTATGCTCTTTCCATTGGTAATGATTAAAATTTGAACAAACTTTAATTAACACCCGTTAACGCGATCGTTAACGTTTAAGAAGCCATAACTTCTTCAATATTTTGATTTTTCATATCTTTCCGACATCAAATTTGGAATAAAACTCATGGATTCCGACACATTTTTTTATGCTCTTTCGATTGGTAATGATTAAAATTTGAACAAACTTTAATAAGCACCCGTTAACGCGATCGTTAACATTTAAGAAAGTTTAAATTAATTTTGATTTTGATTTTTCATAACTTTCCGACATCAAATTTGGAATAAAACTCATGGATTCTGACACATTTTTTTATGCTCTTTCGATTGGTAATGATTAAAATTTGAACAAACTTTAATAAGCACCCGTTAACGCGATCGTTAACGTTTAAGAAGCCATAACTTCTTCAATATTTTGATTTTTCATATCTTTCCGACATCAAATTTGGAATAAAACTCATGGATTCCGACACATTTTTTTATGCTCTTTCCATTGGTAATGATTAAAATTTGAACAAACTTTAATTAACACCCGTTAACGCGATCGTTAACGTTTAAGAAGCCATAACTTCTTCAATATTTTGATTTTTCATATCTTTCCGACATCAAATTTGGAATAAAACTCATGGATTCCGACACATTTTTTTATGCTCTTTCGATTGGTAATGATTAAAATTTGAACAAACTTTAATAAGCACCCGTTAACGCGATCGTTAACATTTAAGAAAGTTTAAATTAATTTTGATTTTGATTTTTCATAACTTTCCGACATCAAATTTGGAATAAAACTCATGGATTCTGACACATTTTTTTATGCTCTTTCGATTGGTAATGATTAAAATTTGAACAAACTTTAATAAGCACCCGTTAACGCGATCGTTAACGTTTAAGAAGCCATAACTTCTTCAATATTTTGATTTTTCATATCTTTCCGACATCAAATTTGGAATAAAACTCATGGATTCCGACACATTTTTTTATGCTCTTTCGATTGGTAATGATTAAAATTTGAACAAACTTTAATAAGCACCCGTTAACGCGATCGTTAACATTTAAGAAAGTTTAAATTAATGTTGATTTTGATTTTTCATAACTTTCCGACATCAAATTTGGAATAAAACTCATGGATTCCGACACATTTTTTTATGCTCTTTCGATTGGTAATGATTAAAATTTGAACAAACTTTAATAAGCACCCGTTAACGCGATCGTTAACGTTTAAGAAGCCATAACTTCTTCAATATTTTGATTTTTCATATCTTTCCGACATCAAATTTGGAATAAAACTCATGGATTCCGACACATTTTTTTATGCTCTTTCGATTGGTAATGATTAAAATTTGAACAAACTTTAATAAGCACCCGTTAACGCGATCGTTAACATTTAAGAAAGTTTAAATTAATTTTGATTTTGATTTTTCATAACTTTCCGACATCAAATTTGGAATAAAACTCATGGATTCTGACACATTTTTTTATGCTCTTTCGATTGGTAATGATTAAAATTTGAACAAACTTTAATAAGCACCCGTTAACGCGATCGTTAACGTTTAAGAAGCCATAACTTCTTCAATATTTTGATTTTTCATATCTTTCCGACATTAAATTTGGAATAAAACTCATGGATTCCGACACATTTTTTTATGCTCTTTCCATTGGTAATGATTAAAATTTGAACAAACTTTAATTAACACCCGTTAACGCGATCGTTAACGTTTAAGAAGCCATAACTTCTTCAATATTTTGATTTTTCATATCTTTCCGACATCAAATTTGGAATAAAACTCATGGATTCCGACACATTTTTTTATGCTCTTTCGATTGGTAATGATTAAAATTTGAACAAACTTTAATAAGCACCCGTTAACGCGATCGTTAACATTTAAGAAAGTTTAAATTAATTTTGATTTTGATTTTTCATAACTTTCCGACATCAAATTTGGAATAAAACTCATGGATTCTGACACATTTTTTTATGCTCTTTCGATTGGTAATGATTAAAATTTGAACAAACTTTATTAAGCACCCGTTAACGCGATCGTTAACGTTTAAGAAGCCATAACTTCTTCAATATTTTGATTTTTCATATCTTTCCGACATCAAATTTGGAATAAAACTCATGGATTCCGACACATTTTTTTATGCTCTTTCCATTGGTAATGATTAAAATTTGAACAAACTTTAATAAGCACCAGTTAACGCGATCGTTAACGTTTAAGAAGCCATAACTTCTTCAATATTTTGATTTTTCATATCTTTCCGACATCAAATTTGGAATAAAACTCATGGATTCCGACACATTTTTTTATGCTCTTTCCATTGGTAATGATTAAAATTTGAACAAACTTTAATTAACACCCGTTAACGCGATCGTTAACGTTTAAGAAGCCATAACTTCTTCAATATTTTGATTTTTCATATCTTTCCGACATCAAATTTGGAATAAAACTAATGGATTCCGACACATTTTTTTATGCTCTTTCGATTGGTAATGATTAAAATTTGAACAAACTTTAATAAGCACCCGTTAACGCGATCGTTAACATTTAAGAAAGTTTAAATTAATTTTGATTTTGATTTTTCATAACTTTCCGACATCAAATTTGGAATAAAACTCATGGATTCCGACACATTTTTTCATGCTCTTTCGATTGGTAATGATTAAAATTTGAACAAACTTTAATAAGCACCCGTTAACGCGATCGTTAACGTTTAAGAAGCCATAACTTCTTCAATATTTTGATTTTTCATATCTTTCCGACATCAAATTTGGAATAAAACTCATGGATTCCGACACATTTTTTTATGCTCTTTCCATTGGTAATGATTAAAATTTGAACAAACTTTAATTAACACCCGTTAACGCGATCGTTAACGTTTAAGAAGCCATAACTTCTTCAATATTTTGATTTTTCATATCTTTCCGACATCAAATTTGGAATAAAACTCATGGATTCCGACACATTTTTTTATGCTCTTTCGATTGGTAATGATTAAAATTTGAACAAACTTTAATAAGCACCCGTTAACGCGATCGTTAACATTTAAGAAAGTTTAAATTAATTTTGATTTTGATTTTTCATAACTTTCCGACATCAAATTTGGAATAAAACTCATGGATTCTGACACATTTTTTTATGCTCTTTCGATTGGTAATGATTAAAATTTGAACAAACTTTATTAAGCACCCGTTAACGCGATCGTTAACGTTTAAGGAGCCATAACTTCTTCAATATTTTGATTTTTCATATCTTTCCGACATCAAATTTGGAATAAAACTCATGGATTCCGACACATTTTTTTATGCTCTTTCCATTGGTAATGATTAAAATTTGAACAAACTTTAATAAGCACCAGTTAACGCGATCGTTAACGTTTAAGAAGCCATAACTTCTTCAATATTTTGATTTTTCATATCTTTCCGACATCAAATTTGGAATAAAACTCATGGATTCCGACACATTTTTTTATGCTCTTTCGATTGGTAATGATTAAAATTTGAACAAACTTTAATAAGCACCCGTTAACGCGATCGTTAACGTTTAAGAAGCCATAACTTCTTCAATATTTTGATTTTTCATATCTTTCCGACATCAAATTTGGAATAAAACTCATGGATTCCGACACATTTTTTTATGCTCTTTCCATTGGTAATGATTAAAATTTGAACAAACTTTAATTAACACCCGTTAACGCGATCGTTAACGTTTAAGAAGCCATAACTTCTTCAATATTTTGATTTTTCATATCTTTCCGACATCAAATTTGGAATAAAACTCATGGATTCCGACACATTTTTTTATGCTCTTTCGATTGGTAATGATTAAAATTTGAACAAACTTTAATAAGCACCCGTTAACGCGATCGTTAACATTTAAGAAAGTTTAAATTAATTTTGATTTTGATTTTTCATAACTTTCCGACATCAAATTTGGAATAAAACTCATGGATTCTGACACATTTTTTTATGCTCTTTCGATTGGTAATGATTAAAATTTGAACAAACTTTATTAAGCACCCGTTAACGCGATCGTTAACGTTTAAGAAGCCATAACTTCTTCAATATTTTGATTTTTCATATCTTTCCGACATCAAATTTGGAATAAAACTCATGGATTCCGACACATTTTTTTATGCTCTTTCGATTGGTAATGATTAAAATTTGAACAAACTTTAATAAGCACCAGTTAACGCGATCGTTAACGTTTAAGAAGCCATAACTTCTTCAATATTTTGATTTTTCATATCTTTCCGACATCAAATTTGGAATAAAACTCATGGATTCCGACACATTTTTTTATGCTCTTTCGATTGGTAATGATTAAAATTTGAACAAACTTTAATAAGCACCAGTTAACGCGATCGTTAACGTTTAAGAAGCCATAACTTCTTCAATATTTTGATTTTTCATATCTTTCCGACATCAAATTTGGAATAAAACTCATGGATTCCGACACATTTTTTTATGCTCTTTCGATTGGTAATGATTAAAATTTGAACAAACTTTAATAAGCACCCGTTAACGCGATCGTTAACATTTAAGAAAGTTTAAATTAATTTTGATTTTGATTTTTCATAACTTTCCGACATCAAATTTGGAATAAAACTCATGGATTCTGACACATTTTTTTATGCTCTTTCGATTGGTAATGATTAAAATTTGAACAAACTTTAATAAGCACCCGTTAACGCGATCGTTAACGTTTAAGAAGCCATAACTTCTTCAATATTTTGATTTTTCATATCTTTCCGACATCAAATTTGAAATAAAACTCATGGATTCCGACACATTTTTTTATGCTCTTTCGATTGGTAATGATTAAAATTTGAACAAACTTTAATAAGCACCCGTTAACGCGATCGTTAACATTTAAGAAAGTTTAAATTAATTTTGATTTTGATTTTTCATAACTTTCCGACATCAAATTTGGAATAAAACTCATGGATTCCGACACATTTTTTCATGCTCTTTCGATTGGTAATGATTAAAATTTGAACAAACTTTAATAAGCACCCGTTAACGCGATCGTTAACGTTTAAGAAGCCATAACTTCTTCAATATTTTGATTTTTCATATCTTTCCGACATCAAATTTGGAATAAAACTCATGGATTCCGACACATTTTTTTATGCTCTTTCCATTGGTAATGATTAAAATTTGAACAAACTTTAATAAGCACCAGTTAACGCGATCGTTAACGTTTAAGAAGCCATAACTTCTTCAATATTTTGATTTTTCATATCTTTCCGACATCAAATTTGGAATAAAACTCATGGATTCCGACACATTTTTTTATGCTCTTTCGATTGGTAATGATTAAAATTTGAACAAACTTTAATAAGCACCCGTTAACGCGATCGTTAACATTTAAGAAAGTTTAAATTAATTTTGATTTTGATTTTTCATAACTTTCCGACATCAAATTTGGAATAAAACTCATGGATTCTGACACATTTTTTTATGCTCTTTCGATTGGTAATGATTAAAATTTGAACAAACTTTAATAAGCACCCGTTAACGCGATCGTTAACGTTTAAGAAGCCATAACTTCTTCAATATTTTGATTTTTCATATCTTTCCGACATCAAATTTGAAATAAAACTCATGGATTCCGACACATTTTTTTATGCTCTTTCGATTGGTAATGATTAAAATTTGAACAAACTTTAATAAGCACCCGTTAACGCGATCGTTAACATTTAAGAAAGTTTAAATTAATTTTGATTTTGATTTTTCATAACTTTCCGACATCAAATTTGGAATAAAACTCATGGATTCCGACACATTTTTTCATGCTCTTTCGATTGGTAATGATTAAAATTTGAACAAACTTTAATAAATTGGTTTTTGTAACCGTTAAACAATTAACGTTATGTTCTTCAGCTCAATAAAAAATGTTTTTATTTTAATGTTTAAGAATTTTTTTTTTAGTTTTTTTTCAGAATTATAAAAATGATACTATCCAATCGATAAAAATAAATTTCCAAGAGAATTTGATATCTCTAAATCATTAAAGTTTTTTCTACCTTAAACATTCTTATGATAAAGTCACCATAAATTACATGTAAAAGCCGACATTTTCTTCAAATAAGGCTTTAAAAATTTTTATATATTGTTTGCCCTTCCTGTTTATTTAATGATTTTTTAAAGTTAGAAATAAATTTTTTTTTTTTTTAATAAATATTAACAAATTCTTATTTAATTCGCATTTCCAGTTAAAAATTTTTAATGCAAGATGCATGCAAAAATCTCATTTTCATTTAAACACTATCCGCCAGATGTTAAGGATTATAAAATTCCATTAGAAATTCTTTAATCAAATCTTACATTGCTTTTTTTTCTATTTTTATAGTTTCTACAAAATTAAAACACAAAAATTTATATCCTTTTTCAAGTTATTATTCTTTAAAAAAAAAATCAAAAGTATTTGATAAGATAAAAATTGGACATTGGCATTAACCAAAAATAAATATATATTATTAAAATGATAATTTACTCGTTGACACAAAATTGAATTGGAAAAAAAAGAATATATTTTGGAAATAAAAACTAAATTTATCGGGCAAATAAATTTTCTTTTTTTTTACAATAATAAAACAATTTTTATTAGGGAGTATCAAGACAAAATATACAGTCCTTTGAACAGAAAAAAAGGACAACATAATTCAAATTATATTATTATAATAATTAATCTAAAACCCGTGCAAAATTTGGTGTGCGCAAATCTTATTATTAAAATGCATTTAAAATTCGTATTATTGAACACAAATCCGTCATTCTTGACAACTAGTATCTTTCTATAATTTTTTTTTATATATATATATATTATATATTTAAATAATTATTTTAATAAATAATTGTTTATTATATTAGAATTATTTACCTAACATATCCAACTCTCGCAATTCACAGCAAATTCGACTTAGAATATAATTCAAATCTTTAAATACAATTTAGAGGATGTAAAAAAGAAAATAAAAAAAAAAATTAAAATGAAAAAAACTTACTATTTCAATAAAAAAAAAAGCTACAAGAATATGAATAGATAAAAAATAGAAAATGAAATATAAAACGAAAATTTTCGTTTTTTTTTAATTTCACATTTTTTAAAAATAGATAATTCGATAAAAATGCGATTAAAAATAGATAATTTTTTAATTATGCAAATATTAATTGACGTATAGAAAAAAAGGTGCGTAAAATCGAACTTACTGAAAATTCAGTGTTCAGTCTTAATTTAATTGAACACCATTTTTTTTTTTTTTTTTTTTTGCTTCCTCGTGGAGGAAGCTTTGTAGTCCTTTCATTTATAAAACTTTTCAAAGTGGCGGAAACAAATTTTTTTCTTTATAGAAACATGTTATATGAGATCATGATCAATTGTCCAGATGTATGATTTTAAAAAATACCCCAAAAAAAAATTTTTATCGTCTTTTTTCGAAAAATTTTTTTTTAATCGAAAAAATTTTTAAATAGAAAAATTTAAGGTTATATATAATAAAATCGTATTCCTTACGTCAAGACGAATCGATCGATCGATATATATAAAGTATACATTTGAGGTAAATTTAAAGAATTAATGAAAGTTAAAAAATTAAAAATTGACATTTTGGCAATAAAATATTGCTTTCTCCACGAGGAAGCAAATTTTTTTGCTGATCGTAAAGAGGAAGCAAAATGTTCATGTAATGAACATCTGAATTTACAACTTGTTTTTTTAAGTACACAGTACCTTGATGATAATTTTTTCTACAATTTACAGAGACAAAATAGAAGCGGTATGAAGGCTCCTATAGCAATAAAAACAGGTAACATCATTGAATATTCTTCCGTGGAATATGGATCCGGAGTTCGTGGACCACTAGTGTGTCTTGATCGAACCACAGATTCCTCCTCTTCATCCTGTAATTCTTCATCTTCCTCAGAATCTTGAGGAATTGGTCCCAGTTGAGGTACATCTAATTTTCAATTAATTTTTTTGTAAAATTTGATTTCGGCAATTTTTTAAAAATTTATTTTTTTTGAAATTTATTTTTTTTTTAAATTTAAACATACCATCAAGGCTTCCTTTAATAACAGCAATTGCATTTATTTTTGGATTATCACGGTAGCCCTGTGAAAAATAGTATTTTATTTACTTCTTTTTTTTTCTAAATTAAAATTTTCTATTTCACAAAAAAATTTCAATTACCTTAATAAATTCAACTCGGATTTTTCCTGAAACTATATCTGACTCGTCGTCATTGTAATATAATTTACCATTTTGTATTGTAAATGGTACATATTCGTCGTGTGCAATTCCACGACCGACTTTTTCAAAAATATCCAAATCCGTCACTACTGTATGATCTCCATTTAAAACAATGTCAAAAACCTATTTAAAACGAAACAATTCTTTACAGAAAAAAAAAATGTTTCTAAGAAAATCAATTGCAAAAACAATAAACATACCTTCATATTTGGTGAATTAAAATAAACTTCACTGAATTTCAAAATCATAACATAATCACCATCATCGCTCACTGGTATATCGTAACCAAACGTACTATGATGATAACGTTCAGTTTGATAAAGAATATGATCATTGGGATGAATTCTTCCAATTAAAAGTTGTTTTCCATAATCGGAAGCTGTTCCAACTTTATCAAAAAGTGGATCTTTAGCATAACGAATGCCATTATTGTCTATATGAGAATCTCCACCAGCGTTAATTGCATAAATCACATCGTGACATTTAACAATTGAAATAATTAAAGTCGTTAAATATAACAATGTTAAATAATTATAACGTAAATCAGACATTTTTTGATAATTATTTTTATTTCTTTTCTTTAGAAAATATTCAATTTCATTGAAATTATAAACATTACCAATTGTACGTGACAGAAGGAGGTTAGGTTAAAAATACTACAATTACATTAGCTTCAACCAATAAAATATTGACAGGTGTAATTATTTTTACCTCCATGAGAATTAATTTTAATATTCTCTCGTTTCTTTAAATAATAAAAAAAAGACATTTAATTCTCAAACCAACACATCGCTGACACGTTGACTTTTTAATCATAAACTAATGAAAATGCCGCCATTGTGAGAAAAAACTCGAGTGGAAAAACAATTTTACTACCATATTTCGCCACGCGCTAAAATCGTCGGCGGGAAAAAGTTAATATTTCGAAATTTGTTAGTAAAAAAAAAAATCCTATTATTTAAAATAATTATCAGTTTTGTAAAATTCTGTACAATTTTTTAATAAAATAATTTTAATATTTTTATTAACAATTTCGCATTATTAAAAAAATTAAAAGAACTTATTTTCAGCTTATTTTCTAAATTATTGATTTTTAGCGATATACTGCAGTGTGACTATTATATCAAGGTTAATATCACTTCCAACACTGCAGTCAAAAAATAAGTAACACAAATTCTTTAAAAAATTTTCTATTTAAAATTATGTGAATTAATAAAAATTTAATAGAGGAAAAAAAAATTTAATTATTAATTATATAATAAAGAAAAAATTAAATATTTACCAAAAATTAAATTAAAAAAAAATTAAATAAAAATTAAATTTTTCCATAAATAATTTTAATAAATGAATATAATCATCTATTATAAATAAAAATATTAAAAATTTAATTCAACCTTCAATGAAACCTTGTCAGGTGTATTTCCTACTTTAAATCGTCAGATTTTTTCAAACGCTTATATAGAAACTTAAATACGTCAACGAGATTTTTCCAAGCATTAAACCTTGACTTGAAGTTTATCTCTTAAGGACATGTATGTATTTTTAACTAAACGAACCTTTTTTGTTTATATACAAACAAACCATCTTATATTAATATATTAAATGTATTAATATTATATTAATATTAAATATGAAATTTTTAAGAAACTAAAAATAAAAAAAAATTCAATATCCAAAAATTAACTTAATTATATTTAATAGTAAACATATTTTGTTTTGTTTACAAATAAATATGTAAATTTAATCAAATGATAAAAATTATAGTTTTTAAATTATATTTCTTCTATTATTTTGAATTTTCTTTTAGCAAAAATTATTATTTTCTATTATTTATAAATAAATATTAATATTTTACAAATTAAAATATTTAATTAAAAATAAATAATTGAATATTTAAATGTGAAATTATTTTAGATAAACGAAAATTATTAATTAGGAAAAATAGATTCAATTTTGTACCACGTCATAGTATATACGTATTGACCTTTTAATACAATGAAATAATCTTATAAATATTTTCAAACTGTATATGTGTGTAAAATTATTCCATAATTCAACACGTGCTCATTGATTAGGACACAACTTTTAACATTTTATCTATAATTTATACAAATTTCTTTTCAAACAAAAAATTATTTTTTAAAAAAAATTATTGCACTTTTTTTTTCCTGAAAAAATTTATTTTTTAAAAATATAAATAATATAAATTATTTATAATTAATACAATTAAATTTATTTATTTTCTATTAAAATGTGCCCTTCCACGTGGGATTATTTGTAAAATTTTTAATTTAATGAATAAAACACAAATTTCAACTGAAAAATATATATATAAATATACCAATGTATAGGATGAAAAAACCCTCTTTTTTCACGAAAATCAATAATTTTTACCTTTTATGGTTATAAATTAAAATATAACCTTAAATGGTTAACCTAACCTCTTACCGTATTCTTCCATGAAATCATAAATAAAAACAGAAATATTGCATTTCATCGGAAAATTATTCGATTTTTTAAATAATATATTTCCCGTATATTATAGACTAATCCAGAATTATTTTAGTAACGCATTTTCTCCATTTTCCTCCTGAATATTGTTAATGTTTCACTTCCGCAACACCTGCGCAACTTGCGCATCTTTTTGTCAAAATATCAACTAAATTCCATTTATTTCACAAATTATTCAAAAAATAAAAATTATTTTCTAAAATAACATTAATTATTTATACACAAATATCACAATTTTATGTTAAAATATAATTGTTATTTAAAAATAAAATAGATTATTAGTTTTGAATTTGACATTAGCAGTTTGTTCATCATTGTTAAAATTCTTTTAGATCAAAACTAATCCACCAATTATTGATGAGCATTGAAAGAAAGCTATTTTCTGATTCGTTTAAAAGTATCCCGCCCAAGATTGTGATAGAATGTTCCAGAAGTCTTTTGGTCTCTTGCGACTCTCACGCGATTATATATATAACGAATTTGTGCGCGCGTCCCGTCACTCACGTTGCGAATCGTTGTAGGATAAAGTACTTCATTTCTTCTTCACGTCTTTTTAAATTAAATTTAATAAAGGTGCGTGTTTATGTGATTTTTCTGATATATTCTAATTTTTTCTAAATTTCGTTAAAATTTACAAAAATTTACAAATTTACAAAAATGTGATAAAAAGGAGGATTTTCTTTTTTTTTCCAGATTAACAAAAATGGCAACCAAAGCACCCGCAGTTGGTATTGATCTTGGAACAACTTACTCATGTGTCGGAGTTTTCCAACATGGAAAAGTTGAAATTATCGCTAACGACCAGGGAAATCGCACCACACCTAGTTATGTTGCATTTACTGACACGGAGCGTCTTATCGGAGATGCTGCCAAGAATCAAGTTGCGATGAATCCCAATAACACCATTTTTGGTAAGTGAATTTTTTTTTCGATCAAATTACCTTTTTTTTCCTTCAAATTTCCTTGTTTTAACTACTTCCGGTTTTGACTCGTGGTCGTTTTATTAGACGGGGGGAAAAAAAAAAAAAAAATGGTGGACGATGCCATCGCCTTGTAAATTCCCTAGCGTGACTCATCGTTTCATCATTCTTTTTATCGATTTAATGATTTTTCAATATCGACTTGATTTTATTGAAATAGTTTTTTTTTATTTCGTTTTTTTTTTGGGAAAAATTAAAAAAAATTTTTAATTTCAGATGCCAAGCGTTTGATTGGTCGTCGCTTTGACGATCCCACAGTTCAGGCTGACATGAAACATTGGCCATTCACTGTAATTAGCGATGGTGATAAGCCAAAAATCGAGGTCCATTATAAAGGAGAAAAGAAGACTTTCTTCCCAGAGGAAGTGAGTTCGATGGTCCTGGTGAAAATGAAGGAAACTGCTGAGGCATATCTTGGCAAAACCGTCACTAACGCTGTGATCACTGTACCTGCTTATTTCAACGACTCGCAGCGTCAGGCAACAAAAGATGCTGGAACCATCTCCGCCTTAAATGTATTGCGTATTATTAATGAACCAACAGCGGCCGCTATTGCTTATGGTCTTGACAAAAAAGCCGTTGGCGAACGTAATGTTCTTATTTTTGATCTTGGCGGTGGTACATTTGACGTTTCAATTCTCACCATTGAAGATGGTATTTTTGAAGTAAAATCAACAGCCGGCGATACACATCTTGGCGGTGAAGATTTTGATAATCGAATGGTGACACATTTTGTACAGGAATTTAAACGTAAATATAAAAAAGAATTGACAAGCAATAAACGTGCATTACGTCGTTTAAGAACAGCATGCGAAAGAGCAAAGAGAACACTTTCATCATCAACACAAGCAAGCATTGAAATTGATTCATTATTTGAGGGTACTGATTTTTATACATCAATAACGCGTGCACGTTTTGAAGAGCTTTGCGCCGATTTATTCCGCGGTACACTTGAACCAGTTGAAAAATCATTGCGCGATGCAAAAATGGATAAATCACAAATTCATGATATTGTACTTGTTGGTGGTTCAACGCGTATTCCAAAAATTCAAAAACTCCTTCAGGACTTTTTCAATGGCAAGGAACTTAATAAATCGATAAATCCAGATGAAGCCGTGGCTTATGGCGCTGCTGTACAGGCTGCTATTCTTCATGGTGATAAATCAGAGGAGGTACAAGATCTTCTTCTCTTGGATGTTGCTCCATTATCCCTTGGTATTGAAACAGCTGGAGGTGTAATGACTGCACTCATTAAGAGAAACACCACCATTCCCACTAAACAAACGCAGACATTTACAACTTATTCCGACAATCAACCCGCTGTATTGATTCAGGTAATTCAATTTCTTTGAACATAATATTTTAAAAATCAGTTTGAATTTTCATTTTTGGAATTTTATTTGTCATTATATTATTTTGTATTTGTTTGTATTAGTATTTTACAAGAATTTTCATCTAATCGATTTTTTATATTACAGAATTTTTTCATTGATCGAAATAAAATTTTTTATTAAATTTAAATAAATTAAAAATTTCAGTTTCTTTGGAAAATATGAATTCTTTGTAAACGAAATTTTATTTAACATAATTTTTTAAATACCGAATTTTTGGGGCGCATGAATATCACATAAAAATCATTAGCTAGAATTTTCATTTGTATGAATTTCATTTGACAGAATTTCTTTTTAGACGAATTTTTATTTTTCGAATTAGTATTTGAGTTACTTTCTTTGTAAACGAAATTTTATTTAACATAATTTTTAAATATCGAATTTTTATTTGACATAATTTTTATTTTAACGAATTTCTTTTTATCCACCTTTTAATTTAAAATTATTTATAATTTTACTCAATTTTAATTTATCAGAATTCTCATTTAACAGAATTTTAGTTATTCGAATTGTTTAATGTCACAATTTTTAATTTATCGAATCTCCATGTGTCAGAATTTTTATTTACACGAATTTTTATTTAATAGAATTCCAAAAACAGAGAATTTCCATTTGACAGAAATTACAAATGGCCGAACAAGCAAGCGATAGAAAGATTTCGGCGCCAATTTTAAAATAAACCAATCACAATTTTCTTAATAATTTCTGTTCGGCCATTTGTAATTTCTATCAAATGAAAATTCGCTGTTTTAGGAATTCTATGAAATATAACAATTATTGTAAATAAAAATTCGAACAAATAGAGATTCGTTAAGTTAAAAATTCTAACGTTAAATAATTCAAATAACTAAAATTCTGTTAAATGAGAATTGTGATAAATTAAAATTGAGTAAAATTGTAATACTTTAAAATAAAAGGTGGATAAAATGAAATTCGTCAAAATAAAAATTATGTCAAATAAAAATTCGATATTTAAAAATTATGTTAAATAAAATTTTATTTACAAAGACAGTAACTCAAATGCTAATTAGAAAAATGAAAATTCGTCTAAAAAAAAAAATTCTGTCAAATAAAATTCATACAAATAAAAGTTCTAGCTAATGATTTTTATGAGATATTCATGCGCCCTGAATTTTTATTTGAAATAATTTTTATATTAACGGATTTCTTTTTATATCCACCGTTTATTTAAAAGTATTATAATTTTACTTCAATTTTAATTTATCAAAATTCTCATTTAACAGAATTTTAATTATTCGAATTTCCATGTGTAAGAATTTTTATTTAATCGAATTCCTAATAGAGCGAATTTTCATTTAATAGAAATTACAAAATGGCCGAACAAACAGCAAAGATTTTGGCGCAGTTTTTAAAATAGACCACAATCAGAAATTATTAAGAAAATTTTTTGATTGGTTTATTTTAAAATTGGCGCCGAAATCTTTCTGTTTTAGGGATTCTATGAAATAAAAATTCGTCTAAATATAAAAATTCTGCTGAATGAAAATTTTTTGATAATTATTAAAATTGATTTAAATTGTAATTGGATAAAATAAAAAGTTGAATAACAAAAAAAAAAATTGGTAAAATAAAAATTATATTAAATTAAAATTCGGTACCTAAAAACTATGAATTAAGATTTAAATATCAATTATTTCGATTGTGAGTTGATTCTCTTTGTGTATTTTCAATTTAAAATTTCAAAACAAAATCTATATTTTTTTTTTTTTGTCTTTCTAAGGTCCCCTTTCTTCAGAGCGTGTCACATATTTTACAAGACAAAAATTTTCATTTGTGCGAACAATAGACAGATTTCGGCGCGATTTTTTAAAATCAAAAATTATCCATAAAATTGTGATTGGTTGATTTTTAAAAATCGCGCCGGAAAATCTTTCTGTCTATTATTCGGACAAATGAAAATTTTATCAATTAGAAATTTTTTAAAATGATTTTTCGGTTAAGTAAAAAATTCTTTATATCAAATAACAATAATTCGAGAAAATAAAAATTCTGTGAAGTGAATTTTCGGTAAAATTCGGCTCAAAAATAATGAAATTCCATTCTAATGATTTTTAGAAAATATTTACAATTTATTTAGAATTTTTCAATTTGAATGCTAATTTTTCTAATTTTTTTTTTTCTAGGTCTATGAGGGAGAACGCGCAATGACAAAGGACAATAATCTATTGGGAAAATTCGAATTGCGAGGAATTCCACCATCGCCACGTGGTGTACCACAAATTGAAGTGACATTTGATATTGACGCAAATGGAATTTTAAATGTATCGGCTGTTGATAAATCAACTGGTAAAGAGAATAAAATTACAATTACAAATGACAAGGGACGTCTCAGTAAAGAGGATATTGAACGAATGGTGAATGAAGCTGAGAAATATAGAAGTGAAGACGAAAAACAAAAGGAGACAATTGCATCGAAAAATGGCCTGGAGTCATATTGCTTTAATATGAAGAGCACCGTCGAAGACGAAAAATTAAAGGACAAAATAAGCGCGAGCGACAAACAAGTTGTCCTCGATAAATGTAATGACATTATTAAATGGCTTGACGCTAATCAATTGGCTGATAAGGAGGAATTTGAACATAAACAAAAGGAACTTGAAGGTGTGTGCAATCCAATTGTCACTAAACTCTATCAAGGAAGTGGCGGTATGCCAGGTGGTATGCCAGGAGGAATGCCAGGCGGTTTCCCAGGTGCTGGTGGCGCTGCTCCAGGTGGTGCTGCACCAGGTGCCGGTGGAGCATCAGGACCCACCATCGAGGAAGTTGATTAAATAACAACAAAAAAATTTTTAGAAACCTTTTTCTTTTTTTTACTCCTTGCACTGCCAAATTTTCTCATGTGGGAGTAAGAAATAAAAAATTAAAAAAAAAAAAAATGTTTGTAACTTGAATCCTAATATCCATTTTTCATTTTCACAAAGTGACATTTTAAAATTTTTTCTTAAAACTATATTTTATAATATGCAAAGTCATATTCTATAAAATATAATTTTATGAAGCGTGTTTTAAAAATTATATTTTATAGAATTTGACATTTTATAAAATAATTTTTAATCACATATATACTTTTTCAAAATGTGGACTTTTCTGAATTTGAAATTTTTCTTTTTAATATCTTCGTTTCATTAAATGTGAGGGGAAATATTTATTATTAACGACGAAGATTATTAATGTTTTTTGTTAAATTAGTTTTCATTCTTTTTTTTTTATTCTTACAGGAGAAAACAGTGTCATCAATCTTGTATCAGTGAATAATTTCAGTAAACAGTATTTTTTAATTTAATTTGGTTTTTTTTATTTCAACTTCTATATTTTTTTAATTTTAATTTTCTACTTTTTTCATTATCAAAAGAAAAAGTTAAATTAGTATTTTATAAATAATTTTTCAGTCTTAATATAAATTAGAAAAATTTCGTTTTCCTTGAATAGATATTTTAGATTTAATTTTTAAAAATTTACTTCATTTTTTATATTTAATATTCATAATTATTTCCATTATTGATACATTGTTAATAGGAATATTAAAAACTTTTTTTTTTTATTTATTTCTATAAATTGCAAATCATTGTTTAAAATTTCATTTTTCTCAGTTTCAAAATTTTTTTCCATTTCTTCTATTTCTATTAATTGTAAATCATTTAGTAAAATTTTTATATTAAATGATAAATCCATGATTCTCTTTTAATTTTTCAAATTCGTGATATATTAATCAATAATTATATATGCAATCATTATTAAAAAATATATTTTATATTCACGTGGATAAATCTAGATTATATTAACTTTTTAGAAAAAAAAAATATTACTCTCGCATCAAAAAAAAAAAATATATTAAAAATAGATTAACAATTTTTTTAATTTAGAAATATTATTTAATTTTACAAAATTGAGAAATTACAGAAACCTTAAGTCTGAATTTTAAATTTACCGCTTACCGGCAGTCAATAGCAGCGCTTTATTAAAATTTAAATTTCCTATAATTCAAAAAGTATATAGACAAATTTCAATAATTTTAGTAAAAAAAAATGTGTAATCAATTTTCAATTGTTTTAAATATTGAAATTTAACACAAAAGTCAAATTTGAATATTAATAAAATTTTTAGAATTTTAAATTTCTTTCCGGTTTTGGAAATTAACAGCAGCGCACTCTTGAGCGATTAAAAGGAAATTATAAAAAAAACATGTGGTGAACCGTGCGTGTATGTGTGAGTTTTTAGTTCTTATGTATATAATTTCTTTGGTTATAGTCCTTTAAAAGAAAATTATTGAAACACGAGGTTTCTTTGACTGTTTCGAAATTTCGAAAGAAGAAAAAAAAAAAAAAAAAAACATTCACATGGATTCTAATTCTAGTGCAGCTGCAGATTTTGAACAATTAGACAGTGGAATGGGAAGCAGTGACATGAGATCACCTGAAGTCAAAGCTATTCTTCCCGATGACGATGAAGATGAGGAGGTAGTTGACTGAATTTTCTATTTTCTTTTTTTTTACATAAAAATTTTATTTTATTAAATTATATTAATCTTTCTATTTTTCTCCCTTATTATTTTTTTATTACTTCTAATTTCTAACCTCTCTATAATATTCTGTCGCCTTAAACAAATTAAAAGATTAAAACATTTATTTAAACAAACATTTTGCAAAAAAACCGGTTAAATTTTGTATGAATCGGATTAAATATTCGAAATTTAAATATTTGGATAAATAAATAGTTTTTATAATCAGAAATTGAATATAAATTTTGAGGTTAACTGAACTTATGGAACTTAATTGATTTTGTTTACCAATTTTCCATTTTAAAAAGGTTAAAATTTTGAGTTTACTAAATTAAATGAGAAATATATCAAAATAATTGTTTTCGAAAAATGTGTTCAATTTTTTTTCTAGGATGAAAGTTTAGCTGAGCGTCTCATAGGGTTAACGGAAATGTTTCCAAAGGAAGTACGAAATTTCAGCTACAACATGAGCTCCTGTTTGTGTTCCTGTGTTAAACGTAATTTTAAATTTACATTATTTCAAAAAAAAATCAAATGAAATATTATTTTAAATTGACAATAATATTTTTTTTTCTATTACAGAATTTTACTCAGTTTCCTGTACTCTCACGTGGTTTTTCTTTAGTTCGTCAGCAATTTTAGTTGCACCAATACTCTTTGAAGTAGAGCGTGCACAAATGGAAGAGGCTCAACGTGCACAACAAAAACAAGTTTTATTAGGACCAAATGCAGCAATTTCTAGCGCAGGAACATCAGGACTTCCAATGGCACCACCAATTCCACGATAAATTACATTTAATCACTAAAAAGATATTAAAAAAAAAAAGAAGGTGATATTAATTTGCTGCCAATTTAAAAAAAAAAGAAAAAACTCCCCCTGGATCACATCTTTATTCAAAGTCTGCGTGCAAATTAATTTTTTTCCAATGCATTTTCTTTTTTTTTGTTCACTTTCAATTGAAAGGCGAAAAAAAAAATTGAAACAAGGAGCAAACCAAAGGATTCTTATTTTATCGAGAATTCATAGTGGCATTATATTGATTCTTAAGCTCTAATTTAGCGCTGACTTTTTTTTTTAGCGTAAAAAAAGAGCAAATTACCAAGTTAGTATTTTAATTAAAGACAATTTAATAGAAAAAATAGATCTCAATTTTTTTTCTTTCTCTTTTGCACAGTGAAATTTTTTGTAGATCACTTTAAGTAGACTCGTCATATAATGATGTGATTTTTTTTTTTTTGATGTCCCGAATCAATTGAATTGTTTGTACGTTGTTTTGTTGTGAAATAAATAGAGAATAGTAATAAATTCTTTTCAAGTCTAGAGAGTTGTTTTTTTTTTTTTTTTTTAAATTAAGAAAGAAAGAAACTACCAATTTTTTTTTCAAATAAGCAACATTTATATAATGACAGACATAATAAGATTAAATATTGATTTTGATAGGCGAATTTTTCGTTAATTCGTTATGTTTGTCAATTTTGTAAAGAATTAAAAACAGATTCGATGTTCAGTCATCAAATATTAGGCGATTTTTTTTTACATTTGTTAAAAAAGAAGAATTACATTAAAATCTGTACAGAAAAATTACTTTAGATTACGTAATTCACACATTGCACGTATATAGTATAAATCTAATTTACTAATAAAAAAAAAAAAAAAAGGTACTATTAAGTAGTAATTATAAAAAGTCCATTAGGCACAATTAGTATATATCTCCTAATTATAGAAGAAAACTTCATGATTTCTTCATTAAAAAAAAAAATTAATTTCATAAACCACTTATTAGTAAAAAATAAATTCTTTCAATGATCAAATTAAAAAAAAAAAAAAAAACGGTTTATATTATAAAAACCGTTTAGTCATTTCTGTTTGAGAACAAAATTTTTTCAAATTTGTTTTCATCACGGTAATATTATTTACCGTGTAACTAAAGACGCATTTCTTTAGTAACGACTATTTTGTATTAATAGAGAGATTAAATGGTTATATTTAATCACTACTCTGTTATTTGAAAAAAAAAAATTCTTTTTTTCCCTCGCAAAAAAAAATTGAATTCAGCCAAAAAGTTTTTCAAAACAACCATGACAATAGGGCTTATCATTTTGTTCTTTAAACGTTCCTTTGTTTAATTGTTTTAAACAAAATGCGCAGACAAAATGTTCGGGATGAAATTTACGAAACATTGCTGTTATACAACGACCTGCGAACAAAAAAAGGAAAAATTTATTTTACAAAAATTAAAAATTTGTTATCTTAATTTGAATTGAAAATTAAATTTTATCTAACCTGTAATTGGTTTGTGACATCCGGCACAAAGTGAACCGCGTTTAGCGTGATAATGAGTTTCACAATAAGGCAATCCTTCGTGATCGAAAAATGATCCACCTTGAAATTTTTGTCTACAATCCTGAAACAAATTTTTTTTTTTATCGATTAAAAAAACTAATATGAAAATTTTATTCTTATTTCTAAAAAATATTTAAACTTTCTTCAAAAAAAAAACTAAGAAAAAAAGTTTCCAACTATTTTTTGAAATTAATAAAAATCAAATCAAAATTTCTAATTACAAAAAAATGGTTAATTTTGATTTGAATTTAAAAATTTTTTTTAATTTTTAATTTATAGTAGACGTCGAAAATGACATTACGAAAGGATTTTGAAATCTCGATCGATCGCGTCATTTTTTTGCACACGACCCCAAAAAAAGAAAAAAAAAAAACTGAACAGTTGAATCAGATCTCAAACTCACACATTGGCTCACGTGTGTGATTGAATCTCACATCACCCTCATATTAACCTTGACCTGTTCCCGCAGGCGGTTAAGAGGACATCAACACTCAAAAATACGTCGAGAAGACGATTCAGAGGCTTTGTTTCTTTAATTTTTCATTTTTTTTTCATTTTTTTTTTTTTTTTTTTTTTTTTTTTTTTATTTTTTTGACATTTATTTTCAAATCGTACAAGATTTCTCAAAAAAAAAAAAAAAACCAAAAATCAACAAAAATTTCTTATAAAATAACCACCAATCGCTTTTTTCTCGACTATTTCCCCTTTTTTTTTGGTAAAAGATTTTTTTTTTTTTTGTCCGCTAAAGAAAAATTAATTCACATTATATATTTTTAGAATTAATTTTTCTCGTCGCGTAATTATTGGAAAGTGGAAAAAAAAAGAAGAAAAAATTCGCTTAAAATTCGACCTTCGCCTCGATCACCTGTGAAAAATAAATATGGGAAGGCTCCTCATAATTGGAGCCAAGGGGCAAAAGGGTCAACATTTTTTCAGCAAAAATTTCTCTTTGGTCGACAAAAAAAAAATTTTAGCATTTTTTTTCTTTTTTTTTTTTTTCTCTTTTACGCTTCTTCTTCTTCCTCTTCTTCTTCATCGTCATCGACACCGACGCATTTTGGACATACGGGTTTGCCCTCCATTGCGTAGAAAGATTTTCCAGAAACTGGTTTCTTGCAATCCTACATCGCAAATTGTAAGTTTTTTTTTTGTTTAAAAAAGAATAAAAGAAAAAATGAAAATCTGAAAATAAATTGTTTATGTTTAGAGAGAAAATTAATAAATTTCCTACCCTGCAAACGAAACAATCGGGATGCCATTGGCTGTTTAGAGCGGAAATATAATTCTCCATTATTGCCCGATTACATCCACCGCATTTTGGTGCGAACATATCGAAATAATCCTCACGGCAATATGGTTTTCCATCTCGTTCATGAAAGCCGTCTTCACCAAATTGTTTTCCACATTGGGCGCAAAAAAAGTGTTCCGTGTGCCATGTTTTTTCCAAAGCTGTCACACATTTCTGTGAAAAAAATGTCAATTTGTATCTTGATTTTGAAAATTTAATTTTCATATTTAAATTTTGCCGATTGATATTAATTTTCAAAATTCCCTTTTTCTTACATCGAGAATGGGACCGTTACAATAATTGCATCTAGGCGAAAAAAGATTATGATAATCAGACTCGCAGTAAGGATGTCCTTCTCTTTCAAAAAAGTTCCTGGTACCAAGTTCCTGATTGCAATGTGTGCAAGTAAAATGTTCCGGATGCCATGTTTTTCCCAATGCTGTGATCACCTGGAAAAATACAAATTACAAAAAAAATTCATTACAAAAAAAAAAGAAAAGAAAATTTCTAACCTGCCCGACGATTGGTTTCTCGCAGGCGTTGCAACATCCCTTTTGAGTGGTATTTACTCCTTGACGGCTCATGTCAGCCTGTAAATTTCCTAGCATAGAATCAAGTTGATTTTGTTTAATATGAGTCGCTTGACTCGTACTCGTGACAATTTGACTCTCCTCGTATTGCGGTTGATAAAGATGTTGTGTATGCGTTTCCCTTATATGAATTCTCGTCGATCCCTGATCGTTTGGTAATGGACTTGACGAGCTTTTCGTTGCTTTGTTAGGTTTCGCGTATGGTGAATCTGTCACTGTTTGACGTTGATGATTATTTCCGTGAATCTAAAAAAGGAACATTGATTATAAATCAAATTTGAAATTGTAAAAAAAAAAATTTTTAAATTAATTTTTAATTTAATTTGAAAGAAAAATTGTTTTTGTGCGAGAAAAGTAGAGCGTAAAAAAAGGAGACCTGATCGCGTGAAATGATATCTGATGTGAACGCGTGCTTGCAAACTGGCACTGTGAGCTTTTGGAAACAGCAGTTTACTGTCTTTATCCCCACTCGACTTTTTTGAATTTCTAGGCTTTTCACTCCCCCTCCCCCTCTCTTTTTCTCTTTTACAATGTCGGCTTCCTAATAAACGTTGGAACATTAGGCGGAGAGATCACATCGTCGACGACGAAGATGAAAATGATGCAGGGTGTGGCGACGCAAAGGGAAAGATGACGACTCTCTGGTCCGGGTGGAATGGAAGTTATTTCGGTAACCTGGCCAGCCAAGAATGGGCAGGAGTGTGCTTATAAACGTCAATGATTACTATACTCCCGCATCACTTCTCTCTCTCGATTTCTTCATTTTCCCCTCTTTTTTTTTTTTTTTCAATTTTCTAAAAATTAATTTTAATCCCCTTCGACAAAAAAAAAATTTCCTCCTAAATATAATATCAAATATTGAAATTTATTTTTTTGTTAAAAAAAAAAAAAAATCGAAGCGTAAAATTTTTTTTCTAATATTCAAATTGGTGAAAATTGTCTGTGCCAAATGGTATATAAAGTCGCTCTCAGTGCGCGTATAATTCTAATGTTAGCTTGCAAATTTTCCTAGAAATTTAAAAGCGCGAGGATATCTCAAAAAGATAAGGAAAAGTGTTTACCATATTTTTCTGGATAAATTCCAATTTATTTTTGGAATATCATTTTTTTCTCACCATTTAATTATACACAATTTTTTCAATATTATTCATTCAATTTTTTCATCAAAATAATGAAAAAAAAAAAGAAGCAAATACTATTTAAATAACAAAAATTTAAAAAAATAACCTACCTTAAATTCCGATAGAGATGCCATAAGATCATCTAATTCCTTAGTGGCATTACTTGCCGTGTGTCCATTGGTTGTGAAATTTTGTTCATAATCTGAACGTATAAAAGGACTTCCAATTGAACCAAATCCATTTGTGGGTTCAATTTCTGTCGTTGTTTCTTGAACTGTGACCTTTAGTCTCCCATCCGAAGGATAATAATCTCTGTTAATGTAAAAAATTAAAAAATTAATAAGTATCAAAAAAGTTAATAAAGATCGAAAAAAAAAAACAATTTTCTTTTTTGAAAAAAATAAAATTTTCAAATATTATTATTGAAATGATCTCATCATTATAGCTGTTGCCAGTTAATACGAAAGACGCTCATTTTTCATTTTCACTAAACCTCGAAATACATTTTTCAACCAATTTCATGCGTTTCACTCAATTTTCAAAATAGAGCAATAAATAACGAAAACGAAAATCTCAACATTTAAGTAATAAAAATTTTATTTATGTTCTTATTCAATTTTTTGTTTATCTTAAAAATTTAGTTTTTTTAAAAATAATTATCTTATTATTGACTTTTTTCAATACTAATAATAAAAAATAAAATTATTATTATTACTTTTTAATAATAAAATTAGAAAATAGAAAAAAAAATGTTTAAATAAAAATCCAAACATAAAGGAAATAAATAATTAAAATGAAGTTGTCAAAGAAAATTTCAGTCCTTATCTATTTTTGTGAAATCCTCAGAGATCGATGTTTCTGTGTTCTATATTCTCTTAATAATGAGTGTGAGGCAAGACACAAAAATAGCATCGATCTGTATATCATTCGAAGGTAGAATCCAGCACATTTTAACACATTTGAATAATAAAAAAAAAAAAAAAATAAGTTTCCTGTCAGCTTTACTCAGTACTTTAAATAACAACCTTTAATGTCAACATTTATTTCTTTACCACGATTCAAATAATAATTTATTTTTCAGGATAATCAAATTTACATTTTGAAAACAAATCTCAAAACAAATAATTAAATAAAAAATTCTTTATTCCCAACAAATTGTATCTAATTTAAAAAAAAAAAAACTTCTGAATATTTTTGTTTTTATTAAAATTATATTATTTTTATTTTAATATGAAAATAATTTTTTCTCTTTAAAAAAAAAGAAATACTTACCCATTTGGAATAACAGCGGTATTTAATTCTTCTAATAAGGAATCGACAGTGGGTCGTGATAAAGTATTTCCCGGTGAATGAAGTGTAGGACTAATTGTAACTCCATTTGATGCTCTGCTATCTGTAATTAATTATTTCCCAAAAAAAAAATTCAATTAATCTTTATAATAGATAAAAAATAGATTAAATTTTTAAATCAATTTAATTATCAGTTTTTTTTCTCGAGAATTTAAAAAATTAAATCTGCAAACGAGAAAAAAAAGGGAAAATAATTTTTACAGAATTCTAATCAATCATGATTATAAGAATAATTATTTTGCCAACTTGCGTAATTATACAAGATGAGACAAGTACACAACTTGTCATCGAAAATAATTTGGAATTCATCCAAATTGGCCTCAACCTCAAACGTGTCAGGTGTGATAAAGATTTTAACGCTCGGAAGGTTAAATCATTTTTTTTTAATATTATTCAAAATTTAAGAATATTCTACAAATTTGGTAATTTAAAAAATTAATTCTAATTTAATATTTTAAATTTATTACAATTTTTAATATTTTTCTCAATTGTCGAATTTTACACTTTTATTTTAGAAACATTATTATGTTTTTTGAAAATTATTTAAAAATTTCGATTAAAAAAAAAAGCAATAATTACCTCTGTCTTGAGTATGAGTATTGTAACGAGCATTGCTCAAATCTTGCAAAAGAGTATCCAATTCCGACAAATTATTATTGAGAGAGGGCATTTTTCCTCCACTTGAGCTTTGATTGTATGGAGCACTTCCGGATTTAATTATGGCTTCCTCTATGGCTTCTCGATTTTGATACGTTGGCTGCTCAACAGAAAACAAAAATTATCTTAATTTTAATAAATATTGAATATATTAAATATATATATTTATATAATTAAATTTAATATTTAATTAGTATTTAATTTTAATATTTCTAATATTTATTTTAATATTTAATTTTAATATCAATTGTGGATAAATTAAATTAATTTTTATTTCTCAGAATTAAAATTCTAAAATTCAATTAAATTTACTTAAATTTACTTATGTTGAGAAATATTTTTTAAAATTGATATAGAAAAAAAAATTAATGAAATCAATTTAAATTTAGTGATATTTTCTTATAGAAAATACGCGTAGGATGGCCATAGTCCTTGAAATTTTCTTCACACGATCCCACTGAAATAAAATTTAAAAAAAAAAATCTACTCTAGTATATCAAGTCACAAAGTATCTACTATATTATAATAAAATAAGTTTTTGCATTTTTTATAAATTGACTCCAAAAAAACCAAATTTCCTCAATTTCTTACTATATAATAATAAAAAATTACCTCAAAAAAAAAAATTAAAAAATCTATAACAATGACGGTAAAATAGTTCAAGTCTTTTTAATTATTTTCCAAATTGAAAATATTTATCAATAAGTAATTAAAAGAAAAATCGATTTCAATCGATTTAAAAATTCAATAATATATTGAAATAAAATTCAATTTTTAAATATTGATTCATTTAAAATTCAAAATAAAAATTGGAAATTTTAATAAAAATCAAATTTTTCTTATATAAAAAATATAAAAATTATATAATTTTTTTTTTGTGTGCAAAAAAATGATTGAATTTTTTTTTTTTAAATTAGAAATAAAAAATCAAATAATTTACCGATTGAGATAAAAGAGGGGAATTTTGTCGATTGTCACAGGCTTTGTATGATGGAACAGTAATTGCAGTTGATGAGTGACTTTTCTTTCCATTGAGAGAACCATAGCCAGGTGTTGTAGTTTCAGGTGAGACTGTATTTTGCAAATCAGCAAGAAGAGCATCTGTAACAAAAAATTTTAATTAAATATTACATTGAAATTAAAAATAAATAAATAAATAAATAAAACTAATTCACGCTCACATTAAACTACAATTCAGAAAGCGTTCGAAATCCTTCACCATATAAATAACAGATTTTTTTTTTTTTCCAACTAAAAGAACTTTCACCCTACAAATACTCATCATACCATTTCCTTTAGAGAAAAAAAAATCCCAACAGTAAAAACAAATAATAAATTATTTTCCTAGTAATAAATATTAATATTTTATTATTATATTAATAATTATATAGTAATATTTATTATTATTATTCTTATAATAAAAATAATTATATTATTTTATAATAAAAATATAATTAATATTAAATATAAAAATTAGTAGTAATTTATTATTTGACTTTTTTTCTTTCAGTGACAAAAAATTTCATGAAGCGGATATTGAAATATTTTTTTTGAATCCAGACTTCAATAACTTTTTTTTTTTTTTTTTACAAAGGGTTTTTGTTTTGCCAGGACCTTGAATTAAATTACTTACTAAGATATCGTTCCCATTTAGCATGACGTGCGGCAGTAGCCAATCGAAGATTAAGGGATGGTGACGAGGGTCTCAAAATGTCTGCCATCTTGTTAGGATTTGTTATCTTAATAATCTATTTATATAAATACAATAATTGAATATTTTTTTTTTTTTTTAAAAAGAAGAAATTAATTTTTCAGTCAGACATATTCGACAAAACGAAACAATTCCATTAAATGGAAAACAATCTGGAATTATTGAAAACACTGGTAGTAGTGAATAAATTTTATTTCCAAATTTTCTTTTTTTTATTTAATCCAAAAATTAAAAAATATAAAAATTTGGAAAATAAAATTTAAATTTTAGTTTTCAATACCCCTTTTTTTCAAATAAATATTAGTTAATAAATTCACGCATAAATAATAATTTTCATAATTTTGCAATTATGAAATAATAATACAGAAATGTGAGAAAATCCCAGAGGGCAATTTTTCATTGAGAAACATAAAAACAACTTTGATGATGAATCTTTATATAAAAATATGTGTACGCGAGAAAATTGTATAAAAAAAAATTTTTTGGCATGCTCTAATAGAATTTGTATT
The DNA here is from genome assembly GCF_019393585.1 of Leptopilina boulardi. Lineage (NCBI taxonomy): Eukaryota > Metazoa > Arthropoda > Insecta > Hymenoptera > Figitidae > Leptopilina > Leptopilina boulardi. The sequence goes on from NW_026137885.1 coordinate 1,126,164, forward strand.
AAAATTTTTTTGATTTATTGTTTCACACAAGGAAACAGGGAACAAATTGAGGAAATCATAACACGTAATTATTTCGTGCTATATATGCATAATAACATACCGGAGGTGGTCTTTGAGGAATTTCAACATAAATTGTCGGTGGAATTGAATAGCTTTCGACGCTCGAATAATTCACATTATGTTGCATTTTTGAAAATAATTCCTAATAATTCCAAATTTAATTATATAATTTTTTTTTCCAAAAAAAGTAAAATAGATTTCCAGTGTAAAAAAAATTTTTTCAATAATTAATTATCTAATTATATAAATGAAATGGAATAATAAATTCTGTTTTCAGAGAATATTCGCTGGCATTATTCCAATTTTAAACAATTAAAGTGTTTCTTTCAAGATTTCGAGGTGAAAATAGTAAAAATGTTATTTATATGAAAATCCTAAAAAAAAGGGGGAAAATAGAGTGATAAAACGAGATTATAAGGTTTCCTGAATCGATATTTTGCAATCTTGACGCAAAACAGATTCTTTCGAATATATATATTTTTTTTCCCTTCTTTCTTTCAGCTTACATGTCACCCACGTGTGTGTAAATGCAATGATTATTATTAATAACACCACGTGCATAACATTCGGCCTTGAATTCGATCAAAATAGCAATAGAAATAAAATAATTGAAAAATAATAATTTTTATCGATGATCGAGAAAAAAATTTTTCACTTTTGCTTCAAAAAAAAAAAAGTTATATTTTTAGATAACAGAAGAATAAGAATAGAATATTTTTGAAAACATGACACATTTGTTTTTATAAAGAAAACTCTTTACAAAATTATTTACATAATATAAAATATATAAATTTTTTTAAATAATCAAAAAAAAAAGGAAAAATTTTTTGCTCATAAAAAAAAACAAATTCGAATTGAGCATTTTAAAAATAACTTTTGGCGAGAATGATTCTCTGTGAGTGAAATTTATTGACTGACGGATCGATTGTCTAAAATCTGGAGCAACTAACTGACAACAGTGAATTTTAAAAAACACGTGGAGCTAAAAGAAGAAAAGTCACTTTATTATCTTTGACTGCGATGATATATAATTTTCGTTAATCCCTCTCTTTTTTTTTATAAGCAAGAGAATTTATCACCTTTTGGTAAAAAAAAGAAAAGAAAGGAAAAACGATGAGTCAATGGGGGGATAAATTTTTTTTTTTTTTTTTTTAAATTTTCGCGTATATAAAAGAGAGAAGCGATGTCTGAACTGCAGTCAGAGAGACCGAGACGATTAGAACTGGGCCGTCTTCATGTGGCCCTGCGCTCTTCGACCCGCTAAAAATCACCACGAGTTGTTACGTCAACCTGCTTTCTTGTGTTGGCCCTCCACCGAACACTTTCGCACTAGTTGACATTCTTAGATATAATAATATGCTCTTGGACTATTTTTCTGTGTTGTGTATACATATATATATATATATTGACCCATGCACACGTATAATAAAAATGTCAATCTAAACACAAAAATATATTCTTTCGAGTATTTTTTTTTTTTTTTTAAATTGCAAGAAGCCAACATAAAAAATGACTGCGATGATGACAACTTGTTAGTAATTATGATGATTACTCCTAGTTTGTTAATCTGAAAATTAATTATAATTGTTAGTCAATACAATAACGTAAATATGAAAATAAATAATAATAATAATAATTAAAATTTTAAACTAAAGAAATAAAATTAGTTTTTTTTTTTTTTACAAAATACAGGCCTCGGATCGACTTTAAGACACAAAAAAAGTCATTTCAATCGATTTATATTCCAAAAAAAAGTCGATTTTTTTATTAAAAAAAAAAAAAATTAATTTGTTAATGAATATTTTACTTTAAATAAACAATGTAGATATTAAATTCATATTATTAATTCTGTAATGAGAATAAATTCTATAATAAAAATATTATCAAGAAAATTTATTTTCAATATTTCACAATTGAACTAATTGTAAGACAAATTTTCAAAATTTTTTTTTAAGTAGAACAAATTTCCAAAAAAAATTTATTGAAGTTACATTTTTATAATTTTTTGAAGTCTGATTTATACAATTTATTCGAATTAAAAATTTTGTCATAGTTTTTATGTTTTGATGGTCAAAATAATTTCATGGCAAAAATTTAATCAAGTTTTACAGATTTTTTATTAAAAAAATTTTTTTTTTTAAATAATAATAATTTTGGAAGAGTTAAAGTTAAAATTATTAGAAATGATTGAATTTCAAAAAATTGTAGATGAAAATTTTTTTTAGAAATAATTAAATTTTAGAAGATTTTAAATTGAAATTTTTGAAAATAATTAAATTTCAAAATTGATTTTAATTTGAAATTTAGGAAAATAATTGAATTTTAGTTGATTGTGAATTGAAATTTTTGAAAATAAATGAATATTAGTTGATTTTAAATTGAAAATTTTGAAAATAATGTAATTTCAATCGAAATTATGGAAAATAATTGAATTTTTATTGAAATTTTTGAAAATAACTGAAGAATTTATTAGAATTAAATAAAAAAATTAAATTAAAATAATTAATTAATTAATAATTAATTAATTTAATTAAATTACAAAAAAATTGAACTTTAAAATTTTTTTCATTACAAAATACTTTCAGATAATTGAATTTTCGAAGAATATTATAAAAAATTATTAAAAATAAAATTAAAATTTTAGAAATAATTTAATTTCAAGTGATTTTGTAATTTTATTTGCTAATTTTTTTTTTAAATTATAAACAATTATTAAATTTCATAAAAATTTTAATTCAAAAATAATTTAAGATAATTGAATTTGTGAAGAATTTCAATTAAAATTATTAAAAATAATTAGTTTAGTGAAGAATTTTAATTCAAAATTTGTTAAATAATTAAAATAAAGAACATCTGAAGATTTGCATTGTATTCTCAAAAAAAAGTATTTTGTTTTAAAATTTTGTAAATAAATTTTTTTAAAAAGTCGAAAAAGTCGCATTTTATTAAAATAAGTCGAAAAAAGTCGGTAAAAGTCGAAAAAGTCGTGTAATCCGAGGCCTGAATATATAAAAAATGAGGCTGAATCTGCAATTTGAAAAAAAAGTAATAATTTATATTAATTAATTATTAGATCTATGATTAATAAATTATAATATTAATTATTATTCCAACTTTTATATCAGTTATATAATAATAATAATTATTATTATTTTTAATTAGTAGTCAGTAATTAATTGATTATTAATAATTATATTAATAATTAATATTTATTAATTAATATTAAAATAATAATAATTAATAATCAATTAATAACAAAAATTAATAATTTTATAATATTTCATCAAAAATTGTCACGAAAAATTTTCTTTTTCAATAATAATAATTCCTGTAAAAACACTTACGAGATAATATTAATCTGTCGAAGTGAAAAATAATCCTAGTCACGAAATTGCCATTGTTTTTTTTTCAATCTTTTAAACATTATTTTTTTTTTTTTTTTCTATGAAACTTTAACGAACTATTATCAATGAAAATTGCCAAGTTACTGGTATAGCGATATAAACGTAAATTGAGACGTAAAACGAGAAAAATACACATGTTAATGACGTGGGATTAGAGATTACCCCACCAACCTACATATAATAAAAGAATATCATATAAGACTTCCGAGCAATTAATATGCATCAGTGTTTGATTACTCTCACACACACAAACGGAGAAGGGAATTCTAATAATGATGTCATAGGCATCCATTCACGGTATTGAAGGTTCTTAATTGGCTCAATTTGTCCTCCATCTTTTTCATTTCCACTAAATAATTTTAAATATTACAAAAAAAAGACAATTTTCTCTTATTTTTTTTCAATCATTCAAAAAAAAAAAAATTACAAAAAAAATTGTAAATATTGTTTTAAAAAAATTTGTAAAATAATTCGTAACTAAAATAGAAATTGTCAATTTTTTTAAATATTTTTAGAAAACCTAATTTTTGTTTCAGTTAAAAAATCAAAAAATTTTGTTTCCTACAAAAATTGCTACAAACAAATAACATCTTTCGTCAAAATCACGAACTAAACAACAAAAAACGTCGGTAACATCTCGAATCTATTTTTGAAAAAAAAAAAAAATGAATTTTCAAATATATTTTTTCAATAAAAAAATCAAAAAAATATAAAGACGGAACAAATAACAAAATAATTGGAAAAAAATATTATTAATTTCGAAGATATAAAAAAAAAAATCCCAAAACTGAGAGAGTAAAAAAAATTAATTTTTTCGCCAATTTATTTTTTTTTTTACAATATAAAACTTACATCCAGGTGGTGAACCTTTTTTAACGGTAATCCTATAGGGTTGATAAGTTGCGCCAGGCTCAAGTTTTCCATACATTGTGCGATCCATGATTTTTTTGACTTTGTAACACACGCGTATATTAAAAAATAAATTTATCAAAGAAAATACACAATAATAAAAGAAAAAAATTAAATTGATCACAACAACTTGGAATATTATGCTCTATATATAAAGTCGAGATTTAATCTTGGAATTTGCCTCCTTTAATTGAAAACTTCACTCACGCTAACTACACTCTATTGCCTACTTTAATTCTCAATTTAAAATAACAATTAATTCCTCTCACTTTCTCATTTAATTTTAATATATGACAGAATATTTAACGCGGAAAAATTGTCAAACAAAGTATTTATCAAAAAAAAAAGACAAAACATTTTTTTCAAAATTTATTCCAAAAAAATTGCCTTTTTATTAAGTATTTTACAAATTTTTTATATCAATTATAATTTATTAATTTTTAATTTATTGTATTATATTTATAAATAATGCAATATAAATAATATAATATTAATAATAAATTAAAATAATATAATACTGAAAGAAAAAAAAAAAAAACGAAACTAATTTTCCAACCTAACCTCAATTGTCAGAAATAAATTCAATTAATCAGCAAAGTTGACTTATAATGAAATTGATTGTTTCGAAAAATTTGCTTAATTATCGCTTTTGTCAATGGGGTTAGAAAAAAAGGTAATAATCACCTCACACACGAACTTATATTCCGCAATCGCGAAACGATACTTATTTTTTCTTCAATGGTCAACGAGAAAATGCGTAGGAAGTTGAAAAACGAGAAAAATCGAGACGTGTGGGTCACTTGCGGTTATATTTGCTTAAGAGAATCGCGGTGGTGCCCAGTAGGTCGGATGCGATTGTATCATCTTTGCGCGCATGGTGTCGTCTAGTTATTGTATATCCGCACGCACCGGAACACGTGGTGACGATAACGATGAGGCTAAAACACTATTTTACACAAGAAACTGCTCTCTAAAGCTGATGCAGCCTCAACAGACGACAACTAAAAATACGTGATATCCGATTCAGCCGACAAAACGACATTTCTTATTTGCTTCTCAGTTTATTATATATATATCTCTCTACGCACAAGCAGAGAGAGAGAGAATAGAATTAGGGATGCTGCGAAGAGCATTCGCCTCTACACGATCTTATTTTTGCGATATTTGATATCCGGATCAGTGAACTCGGAAAAGAAAAGTAATTATTATTATTATTATTATTCAAATTAATTGAAATCGTTACAAAAGAAATTCAAATATTTGATTACTCTCAGCTCACACCTGTATTTATTTTCAGTGACGATTTCAATTTTCTAAAAAAAGAATATTTACAAAAAATTGTTTTAATATTAAAATTAAAAAAAAAAAAAAATATCTTGAAATTTGTTTATCATGGAAAATTTTTTTGAATCGACTTCTATATTGGAATTGAAGAAAAAGAATGCAAAAATAAAAAAAAAAAAACTTTCTCTCTCATTTCAGTGAATTTCTGGAAATGAAGGATTCATTCTATTTCTAAAGATATGACTAATTCACGTATGGTGCGATGGCAAAATGGTCTTTTATCGAAGAACGTAGTTTGGAGCAAGAAAATTACGTCACAACCTGAAGGAGGATATGGTTATATAGAATTTAGTGTGTATGTGTGCAGTTAAACGAACATATATTTAAAGGAAAGTATGACAAAATAAAATTCGAAATGGTGCGTGACATCACCCACACGCACCTGAATTTATAAAACATAAAATTAACAAATCATCTCTTTTAATACCATTTATAGTTTTCAAAATTTATTTCTCTATTCCTAAAAAAAAGCCATTGTTTTGAAATTAATATTTTTCGCCTATTTTATTTTTTATTAATTGAACACAGTGATTATAAATAAAAATGAACAATCACCGGTAGATTCATAAATTTTTTTTTCTAAATTGCAGAATTCAGCTTCATTTTTTTTCACAAATACGCCGTTAATTTACGTCAATTAATTCATAAAAACAATTTATGAATCTATGATCAGCAAAAATTGTTTCCTTATTTTCATATTATATAATAAAATTTATTATTCTTTTGTAAAATGCGAAATCAAAATTTTCTTAACAATTTGTTTCAAATATTTTTTGTGCAATAAAAAATTATTGCATACTACCAAATATAATAATGATTATAATAAACACGTTTTTAAAAAAAGATATTAAAGAAATTGAGATAAAAAAAAAACATTATGAAATAAATTATGCATATGCGCCGGGATACAATAATATGACAGATTTGTATTTGATAATTGCATTTTGAGGTTAACATATTGATAAGTTTCGACATTTTTTTTTTTTTTAAAGCAAAGTGGATAAATTCAATTCTTACCTAAATCATCCATTGCAAGACAATGAGATTAATCCTTATATGTCCTTTTAAAATACACTTAAATATTCACTAGATGTTTTATAATATTATTGAAAAAAAAACAAAAATGACAGTAATCACGACGCGGAAACAACACACGTCACGACTCGCGACAAGACAGCGACTGCGGAGCAAAATTAAACGAAATCACAAACATGGAGTCTTGTTTCACTTTTGTATAATAATGTACACAAACCGCCTTTCATTTCATCAATAACATTTTTCTTTACTCTTCTGCCAGCAATTAAAAAATAATGAAATGATATAATTTACATAATTAAAAAAAAAAATTTCCTTTTATTCGTGATAATTATTTACATTTATGATATAAAAATGACGTATAGTTCTGACATTTTACCCTATAGAGAAAAAGTAAACAACAAAAATAAATGTATTGTCCTTTTGACATAACCTCAAAAAAAAAAAAAAAAATTGCAAAATTCCCGTTTTTTGATTAATTAATTATAATTTTGAAGTACAAATTTTTTTAATAAGTTTAATAGGGAGTAAATTTATCTCAAATAAAAAGGAGAAAATCTTGAAAAACCTGTTATATAGATTTTTTCGATTTTTTTTAGAAATTTTTTTTTCAAATCTTTCAAACTGGTTCATAACCATTACAAAAAACATAATTCTTCTTTCAATCAAAATTAAAAAAAAAAAACGGTTTTGAATATAATAGGGGAAAAATTTTTTTATTTTTCAGTCAAGACAAGGAATAAAATTCTAAAAATATGTTTGTAATTAAAAACTATATTTCAAAATTTCAATCACCAAGAAGAAAATTCTTCTATTGGTTGTACAATTTTTTTCTTCTTTCGATTTAATGGAAGTCCGCTCGTCTCTCCTTCCTCCAATCTGTAAAAAAAATGGATTATTATTATTATTTATTAAATACAATTATTCTTTTAAATAATTAAAAATTATTAATTTATAAAAAATAGTAATTATAAATTTTTTTTTTTATCATACTTTTTCTTTTTTTCCTCCATATTAATGTATTTTCCAACACCTGCTTTGTAAACCTTTAAAGTACCATCGGCTTTTGTATTGCTATTTCTTTTTGCTTCTTGAGCCAATTTTTCCGCTTCCTCAATAGCTTGACGACGTTCTTTTGCTAAAATTTCATCAGCTTCTTCATAAGGATCAACAAATACCTGGGCAACTAACAATATTACATCCTCAATTGGCCTATCTTTATTGTCAACTTCAATTTTTTCAATAGCATTCAAACAATCTAAACCGCCAACAATTTTTCCAAAAACCGTGTGCTTATTATCCAAATCACGACACGAGCGATATGTGATAAAACTGTAAAATAATAAACAATTTTTCAAAAAAAATTTTCTATCAATTTACTTTAAATTCTATTATATAATAAATTTATTTTTATAATGTAATTTACAATTGTGAGCCATTTGTTCCTGGTGTACCAGAATTTGCCATTGAAAGAATACCTCTACCTTGATGAACAAGATTTTGTTTAAATTCATCATCAAAAGGTTTACCCCAAATTGATTTTCCTCCATTTCCCGTATTTGTTGGATCACCGCCTTGAAGCTGATTTTTTTTTAAATTACAATTATTTCTTTTTGTTAATTTTAAATAAATTTATTTTCTTTTTAACTTACCATATAATTACGTATTGATCGATGAAATTTCGTTCCATTATAATAACCATTTTGACAATGTTTAATAAAATTTTCACAAGTTTTTGCCACAATATCACAATGTAATTCCAAATTTAATGATCCAAAATTTGTAACCAATCTCACGTAACCTTTAATAAGAAAAATGAAAATTTATGAGAAAAGTAAAAAATTAATTTTTGTATTTTAAAAATTCAATTTTATTATTTTGAAAATTTTTACCTTTTTTCTTAACTCGTTCATATCGCACTTGATCTTCCTCGATAATTGCCGCTTGAAGAACAGTTTCCGTTGGCATAACCGTCGATGTAAATCCAGCTGCAACTGCTCCAGTGGAATAATGCGCCTGGAGAGAATATTATTTAAAAAAAAAAAAACTAAAAAAATTATAAATAAATATAATTACTTACAGCATTAAATTTATCAGGCATTGAAACAATAGATTTTTTATTTTCACTCGTTTTTGCTTTATCTTTATAATCCTTTTCAAGTTGTGCCAAAATAACTTTAGTTTCATTTGAAACTGTTTTAAGTTTTGCGCTAGGATCATTTCGTTCTCTAATTGTTTCTATAAATTAATTTTTAATAAAGTTAATTTTAATATTTTTCCAATTAATTAATTATTTAATAAAAATTCTCTAACCTTCATCTTCAACTCTCAAATTATTTTTAATATGATGAAATGTTGAGAGATTAAATTTTTTCACATTTGTTGGATCTTGAATAGTGATGAGATCTTTTCTTAAAAATGGCTCGTCATTCAATAAATCTTTCCAATTTTTCGTCTTTATATTCAATTGTTCCACAGCCTAGTGTTTAAAAAGAAATTTTATTATTAAAATATTAAAAAAAAGAATTTTTAAATTAAAATTATAATTACCTCGTGAGAAAAAACATTTCCTGTATTTCGAACGGCAACAATGTGAGAATGTTTGGTAAAAACTTTAAACAATACTGGACAATGATATTGACCTTCGGCATTTTTATGAAAATTCAATTTTGTCAATGTTTTAACATCAATTGCCTTTCCTGTTACAGGATTATGTTTATATTGTTTTACATAGGGTAAAAGAGCTTCTAATTCGAAAATATTTCCATTTACATCACAATAAGGATGTTCAAATGGTTGTAAACTTAAACAACAATGATTAAAAGGTAATCGTCGAAATGTTGAATCCTCGCCTTCTAATTCAGGACCCGCTTTTTTTCCACCATACAGAGTTGTCCACTCTGTATAGGTTAAATACCTGAGCATTAATTGAACAAATAAATGAAATTATACATTTAAATATAAAAATTTATTTCACATATTTTATATATAGTTTCTAATTCCTAACCTATACGTCAACAAAAAAAAAATCAAATTACTTACATTTTATCCTTTTGATGCTGACGTTTACCCATTTTTGTTATATTATTTACACACACTTATAAAAAATAAAAAAAAACTTTCTTCAACACTTTCTATACAAAAAATTAAAATAGTAAAAATGAATTTGACATTTGTTTGTTTGGGAATTCTCTAAGGGTTGAGTATGTAATTACGAGAAAATATTCTCCTAAACAGGTTTGAGTAGGTTAAACGCGTTACGTAACTTACGCGATATAAAATTAAAAGAAATCTTTTGAATTAAAAAATATGTAAAATATTTGAAATTAAAAATATTGTCACCTTATAATAGAATAATTATTTTTTAAAAAAGGGTACTCACCGATTGTGGACTTCCACGTTGGTTCAGTAAAGAATTGCATATTTTCAGCCGCTGCTCTAAAAACTATGGAACACTTTTCCTTCTGAATGATCATATAAAACTCTGCTTTTTTTATAATTACACCACACTCACGAAACTATTGATTTTATAAACAAAAGATTTCTGTCATTAAAACGTTTTTACGTAACGGAGATATAATTTAAGACGATAAATTTCTTCGACAAATTGACGAACTTGTAACATGGAAAACTTTGAACGCGCAGTCATATGCAAATTGCAAACTTTGTATATAATTTCTTTGACATTATAACGTTTCAATATACCACACTTTTAATTCACTTAACACACTTAACACCAATTAATAACTTCTTCGATTAACGAAAAACAAGTTAAATTTTCACAACTAGAATTTTTTGGCGCGATTCCGTCCGTTACTGCCAGGGTGCAGTTACTAAAGAACTAAAATTCGCTAACATCAGAGTGGTGTAGTCATCATTAAGCAGGGATGAATAGTTCAATTATGAGTCGAAAAGACAGTGTGTATAGAACTTTAAGTCCGTTGGACAATTTTAATACCTGACATACGTATTATTACATACGAGTTTGTTACATTTACCCATCTCTGTTCTGAATAATCAGTAAATTAATTCCAAAACAAGAGTATTTTAAAATTATTTTCTCATTTAAATATAGTTTAATACCACCGGTTCAATTTAAAATAGAGTGATTACATGAAAAGTTAATTTTAACATTATTATACTTACAATTCAACGCTACATCGAAATATCGAATAAATTACATTTGATTTTGTATATTTTCAATAAGAAACATAACCTATATGTCTACATGACTATATAACATTCGGCGAATTTTATATAGCATCTCTATAAATAAATATTAATTTTTCTGACATTATGAATTTTAATAGCGCAACAGTGATAAATTTACCATTGGAAAGTGAAATTTTTATGATTAGTGATTTTATTGACAATTGAAAAATGATAATTCTGTAAAGGTAATTTTTAAACCTAATATATATGTTTATTCAAAATAAAAATGAGCCAAAAGTTTTGAATGAACGAAATTCTTTTTGCAACTTCTTTAAGTACAAATTTTATTATAAAATATTGTTTTAATCTAAAAAGAAATATATTAATTTTATTAATTTGGTTTATTGTCATAATAATTTATAGATTGAAAATAATATTTCGTTCATTTTGAACGTTCAGAACTTTTGGCTATTCAAATAAAATAAAAAAAAAAATCTTTTTAACAAGAGAAAATTGTATCTATTTTTAAAAGTATTATTAAATTTTGAACTAATTATCTTCTTTTAATTTTTTTTTTTATTCTGTAGTGTATTTTCTGTTGATTTATTTTTCGAAAAATAATAAATTTAATTATTATTATTATTTATTTAAATAATAAAATTTACTACATTTTATATTAATTATATTTTATATTTTCCTACTCTTTTATTGAACCCTTTTAAATTTAATATTTTATTATTTAACTTATCTTTCTACTAATATAAATTTTATTCCTTTTATATTAAAAATTTATTAATTTATGAAATCTAAATTTAATACTTACTTAATTTTTAAAAATCCTTTCTTTTGCCTATACAAATTAAAATTTTCATATTCATATGGAAAACAAAGTTTTCATTAATCAACATAATAAGAACAATCATATAACTCGTATAATAAAAAATTATAAAATTAAATTAATTTATTAAACAAATAAATAAAGAACTCAACCCCCCTTACCTTATTTAATAATAAATTTTTTTTTTTATCATTAGTTAAAGAGAATGGAAAATTAATATTAATTATAATTATTATTTATTATATATCAATAAATATTTTGAAAATAAATTTATTTTCTGTAAAATAATTTTTTTTGGTTAAATGAAACTATTTTAATTACCCTTTCTTTTTTAAGTTTAATGAATAATTTAGAATATATATAAAATTACAGGAGGGGAAATTTAAAAAAAAAAATTTGAATTTTCAACTTTATTCGTTTAAGAGTGGATAAAAAAAAGAAGAAAAATCATGACTCAACAAGTCGTTAAGGCGTTACACGCGAAATATTTTCGCAGAATTTTACAAATGTTGCCAAGCAATTGTGCATCAATGGACTCAACAAGATTGACAATTGCATATTTTGCAATATCGGGTCTTGATATTCTTGATTCATTAAATGAATTTTCTGATGAGGAAAAAAATTCAGCAATCGATTGGATATATAAATTACAAATTTCAAATGCTGGTGAAAAATCGGGATTTTTAGCATCAACAACATTGCCAATTGATGCTTGTGATTATATTAATGGCCATTTGGCAATGACATATACAGGATTGGCGGCATTATTAATTCTTGGCGATGATTTATCGCGTGTCAATCGTAAATCACTTGTCGATGGTATTGGAGCTTGTCAAAATTCTGATGGATCATTCTCTGGAATGATAACTGGCTGTGAAAGTGATATGAGATTTCTCTATTGCGCTTGTTGTGTTTCGCATATATTGGACGATTGGACGGGTATTAATGTTCAAAAGGCTGTTGATTATATTTTAAGAAGCATAGTAAGTTCTTTTTTAAATTCATTAAAAAAACTAAAAAATAGAAAATTTTTCTTAAATTATAAATTTATTTAGTCCTATGACGGAGCAATTGGTCAGGCTCCTGGTTTGGAATCACATGGTGGTTCGACATTTTGTGCCATTGCGAGTCTTTTTTTAATGGACAAACTGGATATTTTGTCGGATAAACAATTGAATAGATTAAGAAGATGGTGCATTATGAGGCAGGATGGAGGTTTTCATGGCAGGCCTGGTAAACCTTCCGATACGTGTTACAGTTTTTGGATTGGAGCCACATTACAAATGTTGAACGTTAGTCATTTATCGAATTCCGATGAGAATCGAAATTTTGTCCTAAGTACACAGGATACTGTTGTGGGAGGATTTGCCAAATTTCAATATGTTTTTGCTGATCCACTTCATACATATTTAGGTAATTTATTTATTTTAATTTTTACTAGAAAAAAATAAAGAACCCACAGACTTTGGAGAAAAAAAACTGAAATTAAATTTATTGCCCAGGTCTGAGCGGTTTGAGCCTCTTAGGTGAACCGAGTTTATGTCCGATGTACGCAGCTCTCAATGTTTCTCGTCGAGCCTACGTACATTTACAAGAGATTCACAAAAAATGGCGAAATACGTGATTAAATACCAAATATTAAAATAATGCGCACAGAACAAAAAAAAAAAAAAACAGGTAACAGAAAATTTGTTACCCGAATTTTTTTGCGAAAAATATTTTTTCATCTAAAAAGAAAATTCTTCAGTATTTCTTTTTTCAATACTATATAATATATACAAAAGTTTATAAATTAGAGAATTTTTTTTTTTTTTAGATATTTAGACACATGTGTTTTTTCTCTCAAAAAATTATAGATTAATTTTTTTAATTTACAATATTTTATTTTTATACGCTATTTTAATAATTATTTGAATGGCACAATTTAATTCTATTTAATCGGAATATATATTCTACATTTGTCAATTAATATACACAAAAATGTATTTGTTAATTCAAAAAGGATTTATTTCGTGATTTTTTAACTTTTTGAGAAATACAAAAAAAAAAAAGAAAAAATGATGTTAAAAGCTACGTATAAAAAATTTTTGTCCTCAAACAACAATATAAGAATGAAATGTTGTTTTGTGATAGATAACAATGTTGCAATAAACACGAAAAGTAATGATATTTTGAATTTTTTTAAAAAAATCTTTTTTTTACTTTTTAATTAAACATAATAAAAATTAATTTTAATTGCTTTAAGTTAAAGTATTACTTTCAAAGTTTTGTTTTTCGCTTAATATTAGAAATGTTTTTTCTTTTTGTAGTAAAGAATTCATTGACAAGGAAAATATGAAGGGAAATTGAGTTTAATGACTGTGAGACCCTTCTAAAAATATTATTTAAAAATCTTTTAAAATCCAATAACTCGTAATATTGTAATTTTTAATATTCATATTTTTTTTAGTGAAAATTCAAATTTGAAATGGAAATAAATATTAGAATGTGAATATTCATTTGGAATTTAAATAAAATTAAATATTTAAATCAAAATATTGAAGCAAATGATAAACTTTTTTTTCTCCTTTTAAAAGAAAAAGTTTTAGGAAACTTGACAGAATTATGAAATCCAATTTATCGCTTTAATAAAATTTCTCACACTTATAGAACTTGAATTCTTTTTTAAGGAGCAACGTTTGAAATTCATATCTTTTTATTATCATTCTGTTATTTTAATTCAAAAACAATTTTTTTATTTTACAATATTTAATATTTTTAATTACTTTTTATTTAGAAAATTTATAGAAAAAAAAATGATTATAAAATATTAAATAATAATAAAATTATTTAACATTTAAAAATTTATAATATTAAACTATTTAATAATTAGTTAAATTTTTTATTTTCAGAAAATTCGAAAATATTTTCATTCAATATGAAAAAAGATTCTTACAAGGGAAATAATTGTTTATATTAAATGTAATTTATTAATAATTTTTCTTTCTTTTTTTTTTTTTTTTGAAAAAAAGTTTGTTTCAGCAAAATAATTTTCTTGACATGAGAGAGCACGAGACAAAGTCGCTCCAATTGGCACATGTCTCCCCCACCATCCGGGAGAATGAATCCATGGAAACCGGGGTGGGTTCGCAGATCATAACAGAAAATTGTTTCTACTGCAGACGACGAACGTTCGTCATTCATTGCGGATGAATGGATATTGTGGTTCTCAGTTATTTGACACTTGATTATATTTTACCTGTTGGCAAATAAACAACTAAAATTGCCTATTAAAAAAAATCAATTCCAATTTGAAAAAGTGTGTCCACATTGTCATGAAAGTGTCATCATTATTTGGGATTATTTTTAACAAAAAAGTGTTATAATTTTTTTTTTTGAATTTCGGAAATTTTCTTCATCAGGTACAGGTCGTCTTTACGACCTTTTCCCCCACAAAGGTTAGTTTTATTTCTTTTTTTAAAAATTATTTTTAATATAAAATATTTTTAATTTAACAAACACTTTAATTTGAGAGGCAAAATAATTAAAATTTTATCGTTAAAAAAAAGACTCGACTTATTTTTTTAAGTAAAAATTAATTTAATTTTTCATTGAAAATTATTTTCGATATTAAAATTTTTCTCTTTTATGTTTATGTAGAAAAAAGATTCAGAACTTGATGAAAAGTATTTCATTGTAATTAAATTTCAATTTTTTACTTAATTTCTTTTTAATGAAAAAAATGTAATTTCAATACAGCTATAGTAATTTCAAAAATTGATTAAAAAAAAATTTAACAATCAAAGTAAGATTTAATTAAAATAAAAATTCTATATAATTTATTAATTTCATTATAAACAATAATAAACATTTTTGAATTTGAAAACTAAATTATTGCAATTTTCTTTAAACAGGGCAAAAAAATTTTATTTGATTGGAGAATATTTTTATTGATGAATATAAATTTCTTGAGAGCATCCGTCTCGACTCATGAACTGTTAATTTACAAAAAAAAGAGAAAAGAATGTAGACTTGACCATATGTATACTGACTTAATTATATCCATTTAGTCATCGCTACCGGAAGCGGTATTTCTCGTATTATATTTTACTGCGCTTGTAATTTTCAAGTTCTATATGTATATACATATATATATATATTGAAGAAAATAATGGAATTGCGATAACAAAGTTTTGTTGAAACATTACGTGACTCGTTAACCTTCCCGAATACAATTACTTTGAAAATCAATGTCCTTTCTTAGAATTAGCACACATGAAAGATCGATAATTATTTTTGCAATTTTTCCATAATGTCTTTTGGAATTTTTTTCTATTTTTCCATAATAATTAATCGTGAAAAAATCATTGGGAAAAGAAAAAAAAAGGAATTATATTTTTTCATTTATAAGAAATTATTTTCTTTTCTTTTTTTTAAGTAAAAGAAAATTTCAAATATTAAAATAGATAATTTTTTTTAATTTAAGTAAATACCTTTATTTATTTATTTGAATAAACAAATAATTTGTTAACGGGTAAATAAATAAATTTATTTATAATACATTTCTACATAAATATTTTGCAAAAAAAATTTAATATAAATCAACTTTTCTTTTTTAATAAAAATTATTTTAAAAATTTTATTTAAAAAAAATTGGTTGATAATTGAAAAAAAATTTGAAACTGTTAAAAATTCTAATCTGACAATGTATTATTGGATGATTCAACAAGTGATTCACTATTAGAAAGAGAGAGAGAGAGTATTCTTTAATAAAATTCCAATTTGTCTTGACAAACCAACTGTAAAGGGAAATGTTTTTTTTTTCTTTTATTTGCATTTTGTGAAAACAATTTGTTTAATTGTTCAATTTTACTAAAATTAGATTTTCAGTATAAGAAAAAAAAATGGTTGAATAGAAAAAAAAAAAAATTATAGAATTTAATAATACTTGAAAATAAACTATTATTGCTCTATTAAACTCTAAACGTCTCTTAAAAATTTCCAACCGACTTATTATGAACAGATTCTTCATTTTACTCAAATACGAATACATGAACTGACCGCATAATTATAATTACTAATAGAAACTAGATCGTAACCTTTTTTTTAAATTGAAAAATAAAAAATCAAAATTCAATTTTAAATTTCATGAATTAAAAAGAAAAAAAAATTGTTTTCGGTCTAAAAATTAATTTTCAATTTTTTTTTCATTGAATTAATTTTATTCGCTTCAGAAAAAATTTTTTTGAACACATTTTTTTAAAAAATAATAATTTGGCATTGACATCAATTGATGATTATTGTAATATATAAGAAAAACGTGCGTGGGACACGAATAGATAATTATCTTAATACAAGTGGGCGATAATAGTAAACAGAAATCTAAAAAAAAAATTATTTTACAACAATCTTGACTTAAGTGAAAAGAAATTACAAATTTTGAAGAAAGAAAAAAAATTCGAGTCTTTTATAATCGTTAATTAATTAAAAAATTATTTTTCCATAAAAAAAGTGATATTTAACGATAATAATAATAAATTATATTATTGTCCTTGTGACAGTTTTTCAAGGAAATTTTTTCCTCTAGAGAATGGGAAAAATTGTTATAAAGAAAGTTTTTTCCATGTGAAAATAAAAAAAAAGGAAAAATAAAGTTAAATAAACTTGAGAGAGAGGTTTCGTGTGAGAGGCTTTTAGTTGGTTGGATAATTATACTTTGATTGTGTTTATATAGGTTCACATACAAAAGAAGACTCACAGTTTCTAACTAACAAAATTAAATTATCTTACTGAACTTTCAAGACAACCTGTCTTCATTATTAAAGTTCAATAATTTATTTATGAAACATTTTTATTAATTTTTTTTTTTCAGGAGAAATTTTCCTTTTGGGATTATTTTTTTTATGAATTAATATTTTATTTTGAAGAGAAAAATTTATTAATTTTTTTTATCAAAAGAAGAATATAATAACTTGTACTCTTTTGAAAAAGGCAGCTGGTGTGCTGTTTTGTATTTTCAATGATGAAAAAGTGCACGAATTAACGATTAGGGGTGCTGACCGTACAGCTGTTGCTTCTCGTGCAACAGTTAAAAAGGACAGCTGCACTATATTGGAATTCAAAGGATGAGTCAACTTCACATTTTCTATATATTTATATAGGAAAAATAAATTTATTTCGAATTTTCGAAAATTAATTTCTATTTTTCAAAATTTGTTAATATTTTCGAAAAATTATTGATAAAAATTTATTCAATTAATTTCAACAAGGGATTCGTTATTAATGAGATAGAATTCTTCTCAATATCTTCATTTGTGCATTTTTATCCAAAACCGTTATGCGAAATTGAGTTTAATTAATGCTATTCTCAAAGAATATAACCGGTTGTCAGTCAAAGCAGGTGCCTAAAAGAATCCTAGTTATTTACTCTCTTTAAGAGAATAAACTTGATTTAAATTTCCGCTAATTAAAAAAAAAAATCACGCCAATCAGTTGAAAACTGATTGTCGAATTGTTCTTTTCCTCATTATTGAAATGAATTAATAATTAATAAATTGAAAATTATTATTATTTTTTTTTTTTTTTGCCAATTATTAAAAAAAAGTTTATTTTTCACGATGTGAAACTTTTTAGTTTCTTTTTGGATTTTTTTTTTTTCTTCACTTTCGACATTAATTTAAAATGGAATTCAGTCTTGTATGGAATGTGAAATTGCAAGTGCTGGTGTTTATGTCACGTATCCTAAAAGTTTGATGAGAATGAGAATCTCTGGCTTGCCTTGACGCTCCTTACAAATCGATTCAACTGTGCTAAAGGCTAGGCCAACCCTCTGTATAATATGTATATATATGTGAAACCATTTTGCACTCTTCGAACGTTTATCGTTTTCCATTTATCAATATATGTATAGTTAATGAATGCAAGTGTCCATATAACTCAAATGCAAAATGACAGAATAATTAAAAGAACCTTCTCGGTTTGAATTTCAAATGATGATCTTTTCCCAATATAATATTGTCTATATATGGTTTCCTCCTCATCGATTTTTATCCTCACAAATAATTTAAAATCATTTTAAAATTTAATTATTTTTAAAATTTTCCATAATTTTTTTGAAATTTAATAATTTTAACTATAACTCTTTTGAAATATAATTTTTTAAAAATAATTTTTACAATATTCTTCGAAAATTCAATTATTTGAAAGCATAATCGATTTTTTCTTTGCGCCTTAAAGTCGATCCGAGGCTTGTATTTAAAATTTAATATTTAATAAAATTACAAGTAAATTTTCTCCAAAAAAATTTTTTTTCATTTAAAAATTCTAAAGGTAAAATAAATTTATATTTAAAATTTAAAATTTCAATTTTTTATTCTCTAAAATAGAGAAATTTTTTCTCGTTGTCATGTTCTGAAAAGTTTTTCTTTTTTTTTTTTATGTGAAAAACACTGTCAGAATGTGTATAATTCAGTAGCACTTTTTCTTAGAGTTGAAAATGATGTTTGTGCTTTTTAAAACTTTTCCAATCTTTTGAAAAGTAATTTCCCTTTTTCCCCAGTATATAGAAAATTTAAATTCCAATATCTTTCTATAGAAGGAAAAAAACAAATTTTTTATTTTCAAGAAATATTAGAAATTTTATTTTATTTTCCATATTTTTATGTACATCTTTTTTTTTTTGGTAAAATTAATCATTGGAATAAAAATCTTACAGAAAGTAAAAATATCTTTTTTTTTTTGGTAAAAATTTGTTTATAGGAAAATTTCTAATGTGACGGTAAAATTAAGTTAAAAACAATGTTTTCAATATAAGTGAATTATTTTGCCATTTGAAAATGTGTTTAATTACGAATAAATTAAAGGAAAATTTACATTTTACAGGTGGCGTGGGGAACTGCGGTAATGGAGCTACAAAGTTGGTTACTCTATCACCTTGTGGCTGTACCGGACTGCAATCAAGGTATAAAATCTCATTAAAATTTCACCACATAATCGAACGTCACATTATTTATTATTATTTTCCCAATAAATTAGTCTTATATTCATAATCATTTTACAATTGTCTTGTTTTAATATTGTTAAAATTTTTATTTTTGCCTATTTTTTGCATTTTTTGTTAATTTTTGCCAACACAATGTTAAAAAAAAAAAAATTCGCACATATTTTAGTTCCTTTTATTGGCATTGCTTGAGTTTGGAACCATTATTTGATTTCCAATTCCGTTATCATCGACAGGAAAAGGTACTTCCACTTATGTTTGATGGTAAGTTTATTGTCATTTATTGCTTTCATTTACGATCAAATTATATATATATAGCATATCTCTAAAATAGATAAGTGTGTATCATTATCAGAAATTACTACATGGAACGAAGTAAGAGTCAAGTATTTTTCTAATCAAAAATTAAAAAAAAAAAAATGTTCTATTTTTTGCAAATTATAAATAATTTACAGAAGAAAAAATTTTTTTTTTATTTTTCTTTTACAGAAAAAATAATTAGAAAAATTTTTTTTAGTGATGCAGTCCACAGCTACAGGGGGTGGAGTTTACCCTACTGCAGGAGCCGGAAGTAGGGCTCGCGATTTAGGTCTTCGTGCTCAAAAAAAAATTCTTGGCCGATTTGCATCGACAGGCACAGGCAGATCATTATTAATTGATGATGCGACAACATCACTTTTGGATAATCTCTATAAATTAATGGAAAAAACTGCAAAGCAGAGTCCAAATTTGGCAAAAAAGCAACCGGAAAAGGTGCTCAAGAATATCGTCAAATTATCAATTAAGGTAAGTTGAAAAAAAAATTAAAGAGAGAAACAAATTTTCAAATTTTCAAATTTTTTTTAGATAGGACTATTGCATCGAAATCAACAATGGAGTCCAGCGGATGATGAAAAAATTGCTGAAATTAGATCATCATTGAGATCAACAGCAATGTCTGTAGTTTCATTTTATGAATTGGATTACAGTTTCGATAAGCCGTACTTAATGAAAGCCCTGGAAAGATGTAGAACAGCAATTCAAAATTTAATAAAACCACATCTAACCGACAAATCGCAGGATCGTTGTGATCTTGTCTTTGATTTTCTCACACATCCAGATTTTTTGGATTCAATTTTTCGACAAGATTCCGAGCAAAAAGCAACGCTTGGTTTATTAGTCAACGATATAAACAAAGCACTCGACGCTGGTCATCTCTGATTTCGAAAAAAAAAAACCAACAATTTTACAAAAACTCAAATTAGAAAATTCAACAATCCTCAGGAATTAGGAACAATTTCAGAACTGACGATTAAATAAAATTACAATATATATACAATATTTAATATAAATACCGCGGTGTTATTTAATTTTTTTTTTTCATATTTTTTATCTTTATATAAATTCAATCGTGATTTTTTGAAAATAGAAATTTATTTATTTTTGTAGAATTAAAAGAAAAAAAGAACTTTTGCGCTGTTAATTTAAAAAAATTTTTTGGGAAAAAAAATGAAACTGCTCATGTCAAATTTTTCGAAACTTAGAAATTATTCTGAATATCTAGAAATCCCTGACCTTTGATATATATAATATATAATATTGTAAAATGGACAATGCCAATTATTTATTATGCATTTCGATGCAAATTTTGTGTGTAGATATTTAATATTAGAATTATGGATAATGTCCTGAAAAAAAAATCCCCTTCTGCATTTTAAAAAACAAAAGTAAATTTTTTAAATGCCTTATTAATCTTTGACAAATAATGTGTAACATTTTTGTATGACCAAAAAAAAAAAAATTCACAAAGATATGAAAATTAATTTTCTTCGATGGTCATAAAATATAATATTTATGCACTCTTTATCAAAACATATCGTTGATCGTATTTTAAATATAGGAAACCCTGAAACAAAGTGAGAATACATATCTTGATTTATCCAAAGTTCAGTTTTTTTTAACGATATCGTGTATTTCCAGGTTTTTAAAAACCATTTTTTTTTTGGGAATAACCTCGTTTTTTTTTTTTATACATTATACACTTAATTTTAAGATAAATTAACATTATGAGGAATAATATCTTCAAATTTGTAAAAAGTCGTTATCATCAATAAATTATTTATAAATAATTGACATTTCTTCTTTTTTTTTTTCAAAAAAATATTTTTTTCTTTCACATTTAATTTTGTTATACAATAACAATTATTATAATTAATAATATTACCTATTTTAAAAGTTAATAATTTTTCAAATTTTTAACTTAATTTGTTGAATTAATTATTATTTCTGATACCAATGGTCAATTTTTTTTTAAATATAGTAAAAAAAAAAAATTAAATAAAGAAAATTGCTTAATAAATAAATTACTGAAATATTATCAGGGAGAGAGAAAGAGATAATAAAAATTCGGTTAATTAAATTATAATAAATTTAGCCTTCCTTCTGTATAAGTTGGCTTGTTTATTTACAATTAGTACTTTTGTATATGTGAGCACATATACACAGAATTACAACTCTATGCATAAGATACTTAACTTCCTTCACGTTGCATCTTACATTAAATACAAAATAACTCATTATTATTAATTACGGCGGATATTGACAAACAATTAAAACAATGTTGAGTTATATCGAGGGATAATAAATTCAACTAATATACATATATATATATATATATTGAGAATCATCGGAAATTTATATGTCACTTTTTTTTAAATTTAATTCATCTTCGTTTATCGAAAGAATTTTTTTTTTATTATGCATTAACATATTTGATACTCAACTGACAAATAATCGCTTCCGTAAATTTTATTTTTTTTTTTAACTAATTTATCCAAATACTTTAGCATCGGTAAAACATTTTTTTTTTTCAAAAAACGAATTTCATTCTGAAAATCAGACACGACATAAAGATTTTTCAATTTAAAAAAATATTAGACTACAAATAAGGTACTTGAATATTCTCCGAATGCACATTAATAAAACTTAATAACCAAATATATTAAAATAATATATTTTAATAAAAACTTCAAAAATTTTCAAATTGGCAATTTTTCATTACACTTAGAGAATATTAAAGTAATTCCTTAAAAAAAATCTCTTAAATATAATTTCAATGATTTAAAAAAAAATTTATAAATTACTTAAAAATTGCATGCATATAAACATCAAACTTAAATAAACTAAAACACAATCACAGAACTTTAATAAAAAAAAAAAAAAAAATTCAATATCGCGAAATCCAAAACAAGTCATTTTATACAAAGAAAAATGGAAAAATAAATAATTTTCGTTAAACTTCGAGAATCCATATTTAACTGATTCCTATTAAAAATCATTCTTTGGTCATGCTTTTGAAATTCATCGAAATATAAATCACAGTCAATAATAAATTTTAATTTTTACCCTCAATCAGTCTTAAAATATTTATTCAAAAGTAAAATAATTAAAAATTCCCCCACTAAAAAAAAAAAAAAAAGAAATTGAAGATTAATAATAAAAGAAAAATTTGGATTTTCAAAGTATATCGAACAAAAAAAAAATTTTGAATGAACGTAAAAAAAAATGATATATCAAATTAAATGCTAGTAAAATGATAAAATTGATTTTAAAATTAATAAAGATTGATCAAAATATAATGTATTAATAATCAAAAATCGTGTCTAATTATAATTGCAACCGTTTTTTTTTATCCTTTCATTTGTATTCAATTTACAAACTTCAAAAAAAAAAAAAGAAAAAAAAGTTCCCCGATTAGGCACAATATTGCTGCCAATGATTGTACAAACACTTAGCAGTAGATTACATATTCATATAAAAAACCGACTACCGCGTGTTATTTAATTTCTCTTTTTTTAAATATCATTAATAATAATAAAAGAAAAACTGACATTCAGTTATAAACATTTTCCTTTTAATTAATTTCCTTTTAAATATTTGGATTACGGAAATTCGATGTAAATCTTTTTTTTTTTTTTTTTTAAAGATAAATTTGACAGAAACAATAATTTAGGATTAAGAAATGGTTTTTTTTCAATTATATGGCTTTTTTCAAATAGTCGTTTTTATAAATATATACACCTTTTTGCCAAAAATTGAATCAATTTTTCTAATTATTATTTTAATTAAATAAAAAAAAAAAAACAATGTTCCTCAGAAACGTCACAATTTTGATTAATAATCAATTTTTGGCAGAAAAAAAAAATTGTGAATTTTTCTTCTTTAATTGAAAAAAAAATCAAATTTTCACGAAGCCACAACGAAACACGTGAAAAAAAATTTCCAGTTCTTTTCTCCATTGAATTCTCTTGTTAATGATTCTTTTTTTTTTTTTTTTTTTGCATAAAATATTATCACCAACGAAATTATTCGTTATTTAGAAACCTACTTACATAAACAGTTCTTTGAATTGCACACAATCAAATACGTTTACACCATCACAGTTTACACACTGTTCCACAGTAACTATCTAAAATATGATAGTTTTTTTTTTACTTAAACTAATTATTTTTTTTTCATGAATGAAATTGCTCATGATTCATTCGCACATTTTTTTTTTGAATTTAGGGTTTTTTTTTTTCATCATTGTGCGGGGTGGTGTAAAATACAAAAATTTTTATTTTTATTCAATGTTTAAAATATCCAAATAACCAATTAAATTTTCATGTTATTTTTTTTAAATTTGTTTTTTTGAAAAATTGAAATTATTTTATAATTAGGAATTTTTTTTTTTGACTATTTGGAGTTTTGAAACTAAATAAAATAAAAATTTTTGAATTTTGTGCTAAAACCAATGTTTTTTCATCCTGACATAAATTGTTACAAATAACTGTAAAATATTTCGAGGCCAGTCACTTGTTAAGACACAACTCAGCTCTTGTAAAATTTGTTCCAGAGCTTTTTTTCTAGTTTTTTTTTTTTTTTTTTCTTTTTTTTTTGTCATTAACAAAAGTTTTTTTCTGTTAAAACAAATTTTTCTTTAACTAAAATTTCCCGTTCCCTGAAAATTGCCAGTAATATTTTCTTTAACTAGCTATTTGCATTCACACAAAACGAGCTCTAAAAAATGTCTATTTTTAATTCTCATGTAAAAACTTATTTCACAAAATGAAAAATTCTTTTTTTTTTTTTCTTCAACGATTGTAAAACGTTTGTGAATTAAAAAGCCGTAAAAATTTCAAGCGAATTGTCAGCCTACAGAAAAATATATATCGTATTTTTCAATCGTAATTCCTGGCTATTTACAATAATAATAATAATAATAATAATCACTTTTGTAAAAAGTATTTCAAACTAATTTAAAGAAAAACTGTTGTGTTAAAAAATTTCCCAATTTTCTATTGGGAAAATTTTTCAGTATTTCTCAATTTAATCTACTTTAATTTCTGTTTTTGTTTGCATATATCCTTCGTGTCTTTTTACGTGTTATTTGTTTTAAAACATAAAGTAAAATGACACATTCAGTCTAAAAATTCCCATAAAGACCTGCATTTTTATTGCCAAAGTCCTGCATAGTTACCATAAAGATTTGGTGGTAATGGACCGCCTGCTGTAAAGAGACGCGTTCCCGATTGATCGTAACAATGAGTATAAATCGCTGGTGTATATTTCACATTTTGAAAACCATCAATATACTCTTCATCTGGAAACTAAAATTTAAATAATAGTGATTATTTTTTTTTTTCATTATTAAACAAAATATAATAATAAAACAAAAAAACTCACCACGTATCCTTTCGATGCTTTCAAAACGGCCGTTCGATTTGAATTAATTGAAGATTCTAGGTACTTTTGAGCTCTAATATCAAAAAACATTAACATTCCTAATCCAGTGCCTATTGTTAACACTGTCCCTTGAAAACTTACGGATCTTATACTACAACCATTGTAACTGAAACAAAAATTTTTTTGAATAAGTGATTAAAAGAATTAATTTAAGAAAATGAATGGAATTCAATAAAAATTATTTCAATTAATACTAACCGGGAAGGTATTTTTTTAATAGATTGCAATGTTCTGGCGTCCAAAAGTAGAGTATGAGATCGGCAGCCAATAGCGTAGACTCCCTTCTCTTGAACGGCCATGCAAACATTTTCCTGACAAGCCGGTAATTTACGAGAAATTTTCTGCTTAAAAGTCTCTGCCTCCCAAATGTGAATGAAACTATTTAGAGAAAGTGCTGCAATTTCTCCATAAGCTTTATTAAACGCTAGCGCACGTACTTTTTGTGCTCCTCGACATTCCTTTACACAGACCGGCTGGATCAATCTACAAATTTTTTAATTAGAAAATAAAAAAATTTAATATTATTTCTAATTTTGTTTTCAATTTACAAGTCTCGAATCGACTTTAAACAGCAAAAAAAAAGTCGATTATTTTATTTTAATTAAATTTACTTAGTTAATAAGTATTTTACTTTAAATAACTAATGTTATTAGATTTTAAATTAATTTTATTAATTCTTCAATTTTAATTATGTACAACAAAAATTTCTAAAGAAAAATTCTAAAAACAATTCAATTTTAGAGTATTTATTAAAAAAGCATTTTTAAATTATTCAATTTTCTAAAGAAATTATTGAAAATTATTGAAAAATAATTGAACTTTGAAAGAATTATAGTTTGAAATTTTTAGAAATAATTAAATTTCAAAAGATTTTAGAGAATTGAAAATAATTTATTAAATAATTTTTAGATAACATTATTTTTAAAATTAATTAAATTTTCAAAGATTTATATTTCATATTTTTTTTTGGAATTAAATTAAACTTCAAGTGATTTTTAATTGAAATTTTTTGATTTCTGTTAATAAAAAAAATTTATTAGAAATTACAAACAGAAATTGAATTTCAAGTTTTTTTAAATTAAAAAATGCTTCTAAATAATTGAATTTTTCGAAGAATATTATAAAAATCATTTAAAAAAGAAATAAAATAAATATTTTGGAAAGAGTTAATAGAATTTTCAAAGATTTATATTTCATATTTTTTTGGAATTAAATTAAACTTCAAGTGATTTTTAATTGAAATTATTTGATTTCTGTTAATAAAAAAATTTATTAGAAATTACAAACAGAAATTGAATTTCAAGTTTTTTTTAAATTGAAAAATGCTTTTAAATAATTAAATTTTTCGAAGAATATTATAAAAATCATTTAAATTAGTAAACAAAATAAATATTTTGGATAGAGTTGATTAATAAAATTTTCAAAGATTTATATTTCATATTTCTTTTTTTGGAATTAAATTAAATTTCAAGTGATTTTTAATTGAAATTTTTTGATTTCTGTTAATAAAAAAAATTTAATAGAAATTACAAACAGAAATTGAATTTCAAGTTTTTTTAAATTAAAAAATGCTTCTAAATAATTGAATTTTTCGAAGAATATTATAAAAATCATTTAAAAAAGAAATAAAATAAATATTTTGGAAAGAGTTAATAGAATTTTCAAAGATTTATATTTCATATTTTTTTTTTTGGAATTAAATTAAACTTCAAGTGATTTTTAATTGAAATTTTTTGATTTCTGTTAATAAAAAAAATTTATTAGAAATTACAAACAGAAATTGAATTTCAAATTTCTTTTTAATTGAAAAATGCTTCAAAATAATTGAATTTTTCGAAGAATATTATAAAAATCATTTCAAATAGTAAACAAAATAAATATTTTGGAAAGAGTTGATTAATAAAATTTTCAAAGATTTATATTTCATATTTTTTTTTTTGGAATTAAATTAAATTTCAAGTGATTTTTAATTGAAAATTTTTGATTTCTGTTAATAAAAAAAATTTATTAGAAATTACAAAATAGAAATTGAATTTCAATTTTTTTTTAAATTAAAAAATGCTTCTGAATAATTGAATTTTTCGAAGAATATTATAAAAATCATTTAAAAAAGAAATAAAATAAATATTTTGGAAAGAGTTAATAAAATTTTCACAGATTTATATTTCATATTTTTTTAGAATTAAATTAAACTTCAAGTGATTTTTAATTGAAATTTTTTTGATTTCTGTTAATAAAAAAAATTTATTAGAAATTACAAACAGAAATTGAATTTCAAGTTTTTTTAAATTGAAAAATGCTTCTAAATAATTGAATTTTTCGAAGAATATTATAAAAATCATTTAAAAAAGAAATAAAATAAATATTTTGGAAAGAGTTAATAAAATTTTCAAAGATTTATATTTCATATTTTTTTGGAATTAAATTAAACTTCAAGTGATTTTTAATTGAAATTTTTTGATTTCTGTTAATAAAAAAAATTTATTAGAAATTGAATTTCAAGTTTTTTTTTAATTGAAAAATGCTTCTAAATAATTGAATTTTTCGAAGAATATTATAAAAATCATTTAAAATAGTAAAGAAAATAAATATTTTTGGAAAAAAATTATAGTTGAAATTTGAAAATAAATTTTACCTATGAGAGGGAACATCAGCTTTTTCCGGTGCGTCGACCCATTCACTAAGGACCCGCCATAGAGCCATTTTCGAGTCTTTTGAACCGGATATTAAAAATTCGTCATCCATCCAACACAAATCAAACAACCAATCCCTGTGACCACCTTCACCAACGCAAACAGGATCCAGTGTAGGCAATCGATAAATTGCAATTTCGTTGCTATTCCTCGCTCCAGTTGCCAGTAGAGTTCTAAAAAAAAAAAATACATTTAATAGTATAGAAGAAAAGAAAATTTTCTTTTTCTCATTCAATTTTTCTTTTAAATACCTAGAGGGATTAATTTGCACCGAATGAATGCCACATTGTTGTTCGGAAATTGCATTTGTTCCACTCATACTTTGTCTTCCATGTAACGATGGTATTTGGTCCAATTTTTGTGTTGCAACATCGTAAACCATTAATTTGTTGCACTTAGTTCCAAATACAACTTGCCTATCGCTCAACCATTGCGATGAAAATACTTTATTCATATTGTTTAAATTAACCGAAGATTCTTTAAATAAATCATGAGTAAGCATATGACGCGAGCCATACTCATGATTAACCCTTCGTACTTCACGTGTATTCGTTTCACGTGAACGTACATAATCGACAAAATTAAATGATGTTCGTAAAAATTGTTTACCCTCAGTCACTGTTTCCTCCTCATCGTCACTTGTTTCATAACAAACAAAATCTTCTGGTTTATCTGGTTTTCGATTTCTCTCCATTCTTAAAGCTTGTCTGGAAAAAAAACCCCAATTATTAAAAACATCTGACAATTGAAAAAATTAAAAAATACAAACCTTCGAGCTCGACGATCCTCAAGTCTTGAATTCTTGGCGCAAGGTGGATGTCTACCGTAAATTGTTTGTCTTTGTGTTTCCGCCATTTCCAATTATTTTAACTCTCAAAAAAATGCTTGCACTACACAAAAAACAAGAGGGAAACAATAACAGTTTATTGACCTCACGTCACGTGTTTAAAATAAAATCTACAAAAAGCATTTTTTTTTTCTCTTAAAAAAAAATCACTGTCAGCTTTTTAAAATCATGCTTTAATATTTAAAAAAATATATATATATAAATTTTTTTTTTTCCCTTTTCAAAAAGTAAACAAATAAATGGTGACAGTTGAAATAGTGAAATAAAATTTACTAATAATAGAAAGCATGAGATTCTTGCCAGGAGAATTATTTTTGTGAATCAAATTTTTTTTTGATTATCAATCTTCTTGAGTGTTGAAAATTTTCAAGGATGTTTCCAGTGATAGTTGATAAATTTAAATAATTTAAATATCAGCCTTTTTATATATAAAGAAGAAATGAATCTTCACTGGCTGAGCTTGATTAACAATATTCATTTTTACTTGAGAACTTTAATTAATCGAACAAGTTTTTTTTGAGGACGGTCGTTTACGCTTGCTCGTCGTGTGCAATAGAAAACCATGTTCCAATAAAAGGAACGAGAACTGTATACAAGTGTATTGAGCTGTTTTATGTGAAAATGCCTACCACCCGAGTTCACTTCTTTTTTTTCCCCTCAACAATGTATCGTTTTTTTTTTTTTCTTTTGTTTGTTTGTAAAACTGAGTATTTTTATTGCAATCTTCACTTTAAACACTATATTTCAATTATTATTTTGGAAAATAAGTTTGGCCTGTTTAAAAAATACATAATAGGCAAAAGGAATCTACGATACTAAAAGCAACTAAGACGGCCATGTTGAAACTTGTGTGCTCGTGTGTGCTTTGAATGTGTGAAATGTCATTTAAAGTAAAGGACCGTTCACAGTGACTATTACTCATTGGCTAAAATTCACGCGCATTATTTAAAAAATAACTTCAATTATATTAATCAGTTTAAAAAAGAAATAGTATTAATAGCAAAATTTTCATTGTGTAAATATATTTTTAAAAAAATTCCATGTATTTATTTAATCTATTTTTTTCAATATTAAAAAAAGTATTTGACTTACCTAACGCGATGCCAACCAATGTGCATAGTTTACCGAAAGCATGCGCAGAGCAATTGATTCTTCAATTTGTGATAATTTTATTATTCTTTAATTAACTTTTATACTTCTTGCATAGAAGAAAATCGAAATATTTCATTTAAAAAAAATGTTCAATTATTTTATTTGCATTGTTAAATAAAAATTAATACTTTATCTTGACATTAAGAGTTATAAATTTTCAATTGCCCCTCCCTTTATCCTTCTTTTGATACCAATTTGACAAGTTGAATTAAATCACGTGACCCCTTTAATTACAACTTTGTTCATAATAATTCTTTTAAAAATAATTTTATTATTTTCATAATATGGCAAATGTGGGGAAAAATTTTAAATACATTGATTTTTAAATATTTTTATCATTGAGAAGCATTAAGATAACTAAATCATTTTGTATATATATTTTGTACATATATTAGCGATGCAAATGTAAACGTACCCTTATTTTAATGTGTCATATTTCGGAGGTTCTCGTAAGCCTCACTCTCTCTTTCTATAAGTTAGACAAGGACAGCTGATTCATTTTTAAAAGGGGTAATTCAAATATATTAAAAACGAAAAACTTATTTAAGTACTAATTTCGATCTAGTAATTCTAATTTCTTATTTATTTTATATTTAGGCACTTTATTTTAAACAACTCTCTTTTTTACGATTAGCAAATTTTATTTTTCCCCGCTCAAAAATAAGTGTTGTGAACGTAACTTTACTGTTTTACTAACCCAACCTTGATTCCAAGTTCCAACCCATTCCATTCATTCTTGCAAGTTCCGTTTCTTTTTCGTCAACCCACGCTTGACAAGAATTGTAAGTTGTGTCTTTCTTTCAGTTTTTTATTAAAAAAACCATTAAATAGTGTAATTAAATATAATTTTTTTATTTCCAACTAAAAGTTAATTCATTTTTATAATTGGTGATTGTTTAATTTTTACATTGCAATTAATTTATTTACAATTTTCAACTTTGTTTTGTGAATGAATATGCCACACGTCACGTGAACGTTGTAAATTGTCGAGAGAAAAAAAAATTATTCTTTATTCCACTTAAATTAGAAACATCCTACATTATTTCGAGATGTTTTGTGTTTAAAAGTGTTGAAAATTAATTGCAGTTGAAGTGTCATTTATTATATTTGATATTAATTTCTGTTTTATTTATTTTAACCATAGGTCAAAAATGGGTCGCCGACCGGCAAGATGGTGAGTTAAAATTTTATTTTATTCTTCAAAAAAGATTTATTTAATGTTGAAAATTAGTTTTTTGTGGACTATTTTATTAATTTTATTTGTTATGAATATCAGGTAAATTTTTAATTGAATGATAAAAACATAACCTTAAATTTTTTTTTTGTAGAAATTTATTTTTATTAGTGACATTTTTTTCGTTTTGTTGTATATTTTTAATATTTTATAGAAATTAATCTTGAATTATTATTCAAATATTAAATAATTTAATAATATATAATTTAATAATTAATAAAATAATTTAATATTAATGTAACCTTTAGAATTAAGTAAATTAGTTTTTAAAATCAATTTCGAATTTGAGAAATTGTTTTACGTAAAGAGTATTTGAATTTTTTTTTATTTTTTATTTTCAGTTATCGGTATTGCAAGAACAAGCCATACCCAAAATCACGTTTCTGTCGTGGTGTTCCCGATCCTAAAATTCGAATTTTCGATTTGGGAAAGAAGAAAGCATCCGTTGAGGACTTTCCACTTTGCGTTCATTTAGTTTCGGATGAATATGAACAATTAAGCTCCGAAGCACTTGAGGCAGGAAGAATTTGTGCCAACAAATATATGGTCAAGAATTGTGGTAAAGATCAATTCCACATTAGAATGCGATTGCATCCATTCCACGTTATTCGAATCAACAAAATGTTGTCATGTGCCGGAGCTGATAGGTAAGACAATTTTCTTTTTTTTTTTTTTTTTAAGAAACAAATTTAATTTAAAAAAAAAAAAATTACTAATTAAAAACTCAATTTTAATTTAAAGTAAAATTTGTTTTTACCACAAAAAAAAGTGTTTTGAAAATAAATTTAAAATTTCAGGCTTCAAACTGGAATGAGAGGTGCTTTTGGAAAACCGCAGGGAACAGTTGCTCGTGTTCATATTGGCCAGCCAATAATGAGTGTTCGTTCTTCCGATCGTTATAAGGCACAAGTTATCGAGGCATTGCGTCGTGCAAAATTCAAGTTTCCCGGTAGGCAAAAAATTTATGTCTCAAAAAAATGGGGTTTCACTAAATATGAACGCGCCGAATATGAGGATTTAAAAACAAATGGCCGTCTTGCACCCGATGGATGTAATGTGAAATATCTACCAGAACATGGTCCACTTGCTGCATGGAAGAAATTCCGTCAAATACTATCTGAATAAGTATAAATAATTATTTGTATTTTTTCAATATCAATAAAAGTGAAATCTTTTTATCTCACATTGATATTACAAAAAAAAAAAATAATTTACAAATTCATTTAATCTTACGAATTAAGTTTATTTACTTTTTTTTTTAGTTTATGATTTCATTTTTACTGACTTATTTTTTCTTTACAAGTTTAAAGATTTTTAAGCAAAGAAAAAGATTTTTTTCTTTTTTTTGTCAGGTGGATTAATTTTGAAAATTCCGCTATTGTAAGATCAGGGTGTCGATATGACCGGGAAATTCAAAGTTAAAACGGAAATTTTTCAGATATTCTACAAATTTATATCGTTCATTACATGCATTCATTTTTCAGAAAAATGTTTTTTAAAAATAAATTATTTTTTTGTATTAGTGCATTATTAAAATTTATTAGAAGAATTAATATTAAAAAATAAAAAAGTTAATTTTTTTTTTAGAAAAATGGTCATTTTTTGTGTGAAAGAGTTAAATTATTTACAAAATTTTGACCGGGAATTTATAATCATAAAAGTTATCGACACCCTGAAGATGGAAAAGTATAGAAAAAATTATTATTAAATTAATAATAATAATTATTATTATTATTATGTTAAAGAGAAAGATAGGAATAGCTTTTTTAAATATCACACCCTTAGGGTGCAATCACACGTAGGGGGTAAAAAAAAATAGTATTTTATATAAGTGTAAGGAAATCCTTCATTTTCTGCAAAAATCAATACAAAGGTAAGTAATATTAATTTTATTTTCATTCTTGACTTTGACATGTCCTTAATATGCTGCCATTTTTCGTCTCGAAACTCTCATTTCCATTTTTGCAAAAAAAAGTGTGACAGTGCCCTCTAGTTTGTCTATTAGTAGTTGCAAAATAATTGCAATAAAAAACGCAATTTTCATCTATTTTATTTCAATTATATTCAAGTCATTCTGTATTTCTACAAATTGCTTTTCTATCAAAAATTGTTTTTAATTGCCCAAGGGCATTGAATTTTAAATATAATTTTAGTTTATTTATAAAAACAACCAAAAATGGGTCGTCGACCCGCGAGATGGTAAGTTTCAATTACAAATCTATAAAAATTTAAATACTGTCAATTCCGCCGTCCAAAGTAAAAAAAAATAATAAAAAGGAGCAAAAACAATGTTTGTATTGTTTATGTAACTTTTGTACGGCAAAATTTCTCTATTGCTACAAAAAATTGTGAAATTTCAATATATTGAAACATAACCTCAAAATATAAACTAATTTGGAGTTGAATGTTTAAATTTATAATTTTTCAGCTATCGTTATTGTAAAAATAAGCCATATCCAAAGTCACGTTTCTGTCGTGGTGTACCCGATCCTAAAATACGAATTTTCGATTTGGGCAAAAAGAAAGCGTCCGTCGAGGATTTTCCATTGTGTGTTCATTTAGTTTCCGGCGAATATGAACAATTGAGCTCCGAAGCACTTGAGGCTGGTCGAATTTGTGCCAATAAATACATGGTTAAAAATGCAGGAAAAGATCAATTTCATATTAGAATGCGATTGCATCCATTTCATGTTATTCGAATTAACAAAATGTTATCATGTGCTGGCGCTGATAGGTAAGAAATATAAGAATACGGGATATTTTTCGTAATATTTACAATAACAAATTTGATCAATATTTTTTTTTATTAATTTACTTATAAACTTTTTTCCTACTAAAAATAGAGAAATATATTGTAAATGTTTTTTAACCTTAAACTTTTAGAAAAAAAATTATTTTTTTTTTGAAATATTAAGTTTTAAATAATTTGTTTAAAAAATAAAATTTGTTTATAACTTTTAAACATATTCTCCCTTATTTAGAAGCGCGAAAAAAAAATTATGAATATATTGTTTAAGTCATAATAAATCGATAGTTAAATTTTTGAGATTGCATTAATTTTTGTTTTCGAGATATTTAATTAATTAACTAACAAAAGTTAATAAAAAATGGGAATGTTTTACGAACAAATAAAATTAGAGTAATTTTTTAAAAACACCATTAGAATGCTTATAAAAATCCGCATCTAACGAGCCATATATATATTACTCTAATTTTATTTGTTCGTAAAATATTTTATTTTTTATTAACTTTTATTAGTTAATTAATTAATATCTTGAAAACAAAAAATAATGCCATCTCGAAAATTGAACTATCGATTAATTATGACTTAAACAATATTCATGATTTTTTTCGCGCTTCTAAATGAGGGAGAATATGTTTAAAAGTTATAAACAAATTTTATTTTTTAAACAAATTATTTAAAACTTAATATTTAAAAAAAGAAAATTTTTTTTCTAAAAGTAAAAAAAAACAATTACAATATATTTCTCTATTTTTAGTAGGAAAAAAGTTTATAAGTATATTAATAAAAAAAAATATTTGCTCAAATTTATTATTGTAAATATCTCGAAAAATTTCAAATTCAAAATTTATACACTTAACACCACTATCACTACAATTTTATCGAATTTTGAGAAAAATCGGAGACTTGATCCCGTATTCTCATATGAAAAATGCCTCATATATATAAAAATAATTAAAAGAACCATTCTTTTTTCGTATAAAAAGGAGAAATAATAATTTTTCAGACTTCAAACTGGAATGAGAGGTGCTTTTGGAAAACCGCAGGGTACAGTTGCTCGTGTTCATATTGGTCAGCCAATAATGAGTGTTCGTTCATCAGATCGTCATAAGGCAGCTGTAATTGAAGCTCTTCGTCGTGCAAAATTCAAATTTCCCGGTAGGCAAAAAATTTATGTCTCAAAAAAATGGGGTTTCACTAAATACGATCGCGCTGAATATGAGGATTTAAAATTAAATGGCCGTTTAGCTCCCGATGGATGTATAGTGAAATATCTACCGGAACATGGTCCACTCAGTAATTGGAAGAAATTCCGTGAGAATATGACTGCTTAAGTATATAAATAATAATTTTTATCCTTAATGTCAGTTTGAATAAAATTTTATTAAATCTACAAAAAACACCTAAATACAGTCGATTTTCTTCATGTTCTACAAAAAACAACAAAATAATAATAATAATATATATATAATATCAGTTTCACTTAACGTTAAAAATAAAATAACGTAAATATTTTTCATTATAAAATAACATTTTGTTTTTTTTAAAAATGCACTATTGCAAGCAAATACTTTTTCGAATTTTTCCACTAGTGAGGAAAAATTTTAAATTCGATTGAGAATTCCAATATTTACAATGTTTTTATGTAATTTACAATTGCATCGAGTACCATGCAGTCGAAATACAGGGCAGTCTTATTTGATTTTTTTGTCTTTTCACCAATTCTTTATAGCATTTGGCAGTTTAAAATAAAAATAATGAGCGGATGAGTCCACTGATAAACTCCAAAGTGGTTGCTGGTATATTTTAAAGAATTCTAGTTTTAATGATGAATTTTTTTTTACTGATCATTAACTAGTAATTTTTAATAAGTTTCATGCATTTAATAAAAAAAAAAATAGTGCCGTGATTTTGTTAAATTTTGCAATTTTTTAAAATCGTTATTTAAAAACTATTTTAAATTATTACTTTAGTTTTTAAATAATGATTTCCAAAAATGTTCCAAAATTAAAAGCTACGAAATTACGTCGCGATATTTTTAATTATTAAAAGCGTGAAAGGTAGTAAAAATTCGATGTTAAAACTAAAATTTTTCAAAAAATATGCCAGCAATCACTTTTTGACCCTTAAATGTATAAAAAAAAAAAAAACAATTAGAAAGTAGAATTAGTTTCTTTTAAAGCGTTCGCAATACCTAGTATGTGAAAATATGAATCTCATTTTTTATAAATAATAGTTCTACACTTAAATATAGTTAAAAAAATACATGCAGGAACATTACATATATATATATGTACTAGAAAAAAAATTTTTTTTGGATTTTTTAATCTGCTGGCATTATTATTTGAATTTGAGTTTATTTTTAAGGGAATATAATTTGAGAACTGAGGCAAAATTTTTCTTTAACCTTCGCCGGACTGGATACTTTTTATATACACGGTTGACAAGATCCCACCCAGGGTGGGCCAAATGTTTTCTTCTTTGTATATTGCAATAAAAACTTAGAATCATTCAGTTTTTTCCAGAATTGTTATATGTTACCAAATAATATATTTTATTAATGTTTTGTTGATTTTTTATTTGTTTAAACAATTTATTATTAATAATTTATAACTTTTTCAAATACACATACGACAGTAGAAGAATTTTATAAATTTGTTACCTTTTCTTCGTAGTTATTAATTCAAAGGTTATAAATAAAATAAAATATATAATTCAATTTGCAACAACTATTATTATAAATTGTTTAAACAAATAATTGTTGCTATTTATTAACATTCTTCATAATATTCCTAGAAAATTGCAATTTTTTTCTAATTTTGCAACTTAACAAGCTCAACATAATAAACATGAAGATTTTATATGAATTTAGTATTCAAACGATTGTTTAAACAATTTATTGTTGTTATTTATTAACTTTCTTGTAGTGTACCTAGAAAGATGCATTTTTTTTTACTAATTTTGCAATTTATCAAACCGAATATAATATAGCCAGACAGATTTGACATAAATTTACTAATTTAACAATTGTTTAAACAATTTTTGAATTTACAATTTTACATCAAATCTATCTTTTATTATATTCGGCTTGATGAGTTGCAAAATTAGAAAAAAACGGCAACTTTCCAGGTGCCGTACAAAAAAAGTTAGTAAATAACAACAATAAATTGTTTAAACAATTGTTGAATTAATAATTTTACATCAAATCTATCTTTTATTATATTCGGCTTGATAAATTGCAAAATTAGAAAAAAACTGCATCTTTCTAGGTGCAGAACAGAGAAAGTTAATAAATAATAACAATAAATTGTTTAAACAAATGAAAAATGCAATATAATATTTTTTATATCTATTATTTGACATCATAAAACACTCACAGTGAAAAGTCTGCATGATTTCAAGTCTTTTTGTAAAATAGAATTAAAAAAATATCTGAATCATCCCGGTTATCTCCGTACATACATTGATAAAAGTTATAAATAATCAAGAAGAAATTTTTTTTTAAAATTTGTTTTTACATTTTTTGAAAGTTCTTAAGATTTTGTTCAGTGACTTAAAATCGCGATTCAATTAAGGTAAAACTTTAGAAGATATGGCAATTTCAATTTGTCTGGCCCACCCTGGGTGGGCATCTTGTCAAGCGAAGGTTAAGCGAAACCTGTTCTCGTTAATTAAAACCGAATATTTCAAAAAAAAAAATTCTTTTAGAATTCATTATTTTAACGTCTTCTTTTTGGAAAATTACCTATTTTACGTATAATTGAAAAGGGGAAAATTTTTTAAAAAAAGGTTTTTACTTAACGCGAGTGACAAGTCACCTCGCCATTTTCACTTTCTCCATTTTGCATCTCGTCATCCATATCTTCACACATTCGATGATTGTGTGTATCCAATGTTTCTGTACTAGTTGCAGCGTCAAGTAACGGTGATAATTTCTCAGCTTCACTGTCCTCGTCCTGTCCTTGTCCCTGTAAATACTGAAATATTTCCCCCCGTAAAAAAAGAGATTTATAAAATTTTTTGATTAAAGAAAAAAAAATTGTACCTCATATAGTGAAACAGGTTGTTTCTCATTAACAAGACGAAGAGTGTCTCTCGTTCTATTGAGATTCGATTTTTCTTGTCGTGAATGTCCAGTAATTTTTGCACGCACAGCAGGCGAACGATTATGAAGTTCAGCTTTTTGTGATCCTGTTGAATTCTCACCACCTTTGGCTAATAAAACAGACATTCGAAATTCAGGTGTTGTACATGGTGTTCCACTTGTTCTCGAAGAAATATCCAATGTTTCCTTAACGGCAATATGTTTCGATACTGGAGTTCGTTCGGTTGTTCTGTAAAATATTTCAATTAAATTTTCTTCTATCTTATTATTTTTTCAAATAAATTTCAAAATCGAAATTGTTTCGATTTTTAAAATCTTACCGATTGAGAACTTCAGCGGCTTGAATTGCAGTCGCCGTATCAGCAATATCATGTGGACTATCGGGAGATTCAGAACATGGTAAAACGGTCGTTGCAACTCGAGGAATGTACGGTCCATTGAGGGCTTCAATCAATGAAACAGCTTCGTATCCCGATGGAATGTTTTCACAACTTCCCTGTTTGGGGGGAAAAAAAAGGGAAATTTATTTTATATTAAGAAAGAAAAATAAAATGATTACCTCTTGTAAGCCAGGTGGAGGTGGAGGTGGTACAGGATTCGATATTATTGAACCCGATGATTTTTGCAGGGCTTTAATTTGCAAGAGAGCACGAAATGGTGCTCGACAAATTGGACAATTATTTGCTTGATACCTAAGGGAATCAGCGCAACCATTGCATAAACACAAATGTCTACATGGCAAAATTAACGTATCACGAACATCACACATGCATATTACACATTCTGATCCATTATCCTCAGCGTCTTCATCGCCATTTCCCTGCTGTGAAAAAAATTTTTTTTTTTTAATTTTCAGTTTTAAAATTTTTTTCTTTTATTTAATTACCTTGGCATCTTCTGTATTTTTATTTTCGATTCCATAAATTTCTTGCAGCAAATAACAAAGTCCATCGACGAATAATTTTTGTTTAAGAGCCTTTAAAACGTACGATCCATCGGAATGTTTTTCAATAACTGCTATTGTTGTATGCGATTGTTTAGGATCGTCTGAACCTTCCTCAGCAACGCAATGAATAGCAATTGGAATTATCTGCGTGAAAAATAATTTTTTTTAAAAAAAAAGTTTAAAAATAAAATTCTTTATACATACTTCACGATCGCTACTGTATAATAATTCTTCATCAGTGAATGGCGTTGGATCAAAGACGTGAAGGGCTTGACAAAATTGTTGATTCGCGCCTTTTTTATAATGATAAGTATCAGAATTCAAGGAAGGATCACGTGACACATATCTGAAAATTGTTTAAATTAAATATAAAATTGATTAAATGCAAAATATTTTCCAAAAAAAAAATAAATTTTACATCACTCCCTTTGATGTTACTTCTTCAGTGCAAAAATAATAAATCGTAATTGCACATCTAACATCGCAATCAAATGTAAATTCAATATTAAATCGCATTTTTTTATCAAGATCACCATCGCCAAAATGTTTAATATCAGTTGTTTGTTGTGATGTTGCAGCATTATCAACACTACGAACAAGACGAAGAGATTCTTTTCTTATATAAACTAAACTTTTCAATGTTTTTGTTGGATCATTTGCTTGTGGCGGTGGATAAGGAAACTGTTGACAAACAAATTTTCAAATATATAAAAAAAAATACATTTTAAATAATTTTTTCAATTTTTTATTTGAATAATACTAACAGGCGTTGGTCGACTTCCTAAAAAATTTAAATCCGCATTTTCTCCAAATAAATAAGCTTCCGGTTGTGGTGTATCAAATCTCTCTCCTCCCATTATAAAGTGACTTCCAAAATAATTACCTGATCCAATTATACATAATTTATCATAAATTTTTCTTAAGATTTGTTATAGGAAAATAAAGAAACGTTTATGACCTTGATAATCATTATAATTAAAAAAAATAAACTTATGAATATATTTGAATCTTTTTTTTAATAAACAAGATAAATGAAAGAAAAAGAAAAAAACGGAATGTAAAATTTAGAACTCAAATGTCAAAACAAAAATTTGCTAACATACTGACCAGAACGAGGAGGGTATTTGTATGCGTGATTAGAAACAATGTCAACTTCTTCAACACCAGCATTTTGTCTGCTAGTTAAGGATCCCATTTTTTTTTTAACTTGTACAATTTTTTCCTCGTTTTTAGATTGTAAATAAATTTTACTAACTCGAAATTATACGAAAGTATTTATACTTAATCACAACAATCAAATAAAAAATACATTTTCAATCATTGTAAAATGTTAACTGAAGT
The DNA here is from genome assembly GCF_019393585.1 of Leptopilina boulardi. Classification (NCBI taxonomy): domain Eukaryota; kingdom Metazoa; phylum Arthropoda; class Insecta; order Hymenoptera; family Figitidae; genus Leptopilina; species Leptopilina boulardi. The sequence continues at coordinate 1,166,708 of NW_026137885.1, forward strand.
TAGCAATATATAAGAGAAATTCTTTTCTCCTGTCTTCTGTGAAGTTAGCTGATACAAGTTTTACATAGAAACAATACCTTTAGCCTGGTTGATAACTCCATTGCAGAAACGGCATGTACACGACCCATCCCTGCATTCTGATTAGCACGTCGCTATAATCTAAATAACAAATCTAACCAAAAGTTGTGAAGAATCTTATTAATGAATTAATCATGAAGAATTTGAAGAAATTAAGTCCTTTATTTTACATGGTATGTAATAGATCAATTCACTATTTACCAAAATTTAATGGACATTCTAACAAATTAATTGTCAATGATAATTATTTTAATGGACAAAATATTATTTTGAAATCCAACAATATTAACAATAGTCAATGTAAATATTTGTCAATAATTAATGTACTTAATAATAAAACTGGCAAAAAACCGAAAAAATTATCAAAAGAACAAATTTCTAAAGTGAAACTCGATTTACGTGAAGTTGATCAATTTTTGAATTCAGAGATAATAATAATTGAAATGAAAAATATTGTTGAACATATGAAAAGTGATTTTAGAAAAAATTTAACAATACGTACAAATATTGGTTCAATTGAAGAATTAATTGTTGATTTTGAAGGGAAAAAATATCAATTACAAGAATTAGTGCAAATTGCAAGAAAAACAAATTTTGTTATTATTAATGCAATTGCATTTCCACAAGCAATACCACAAATTCTTGAAACAATTAATAAAAGTGGAATGAATTTAAATCCACAACAGGATGGCACTAAAATTTCCATGCCACTTCCAAAGTAAGTAGAAAAAAAAATTTCATTTATAAATCATTTTGTTGGAATATTTTTTATTATTTATGTCTTTTTAGACAAATATTAGGAACAAAAATTTATTTTTTTTTCAGAGTCACCAAAGATCATAGAGAAGAATTGTCCAAAAGTGCAAAAGCAATGTTTATTAAATGTCGAAATAATATTAAAGCAGTTGGTAATAAACATCTTAAATCATTAGAAGATGATAAACACATCACAAAGGAAATAAATAATAGATTAAAACACAACATTGATATGTTAGCCGAGAAGCACATACAAGAAGCGGAAGATATATTTAATTCTAAAAATACAGAATTATTGGGCTCCTAAATAAAACCGTTAGTATTTAATCGTCTTTTTTTTTTCTTTAAACATTTTTGTTACATCTTTTATAAAAAAAAAAATCATCAGAACTATTTTTATTTATGAATATACATTAAATATTGTTCTAAAAAATGTTTTTACAAACATTTAATGAGATTAAAATAATTTAATTCATATTTACAATATAGTATTTTAATCCCAAACACAAGGATTTTACGGCTTTTTCCAATATTTCACTCGAATGAAATGCAATGCTTAGGCGGAAAAAGTTTTTAAATTTTTCAGCGCAGGAAAAACGAATTCCAGGTATTGCGCTCACATTATGAACTTCATTGCACCAATCAATGAAGATTGCCGCATCCATATCTGTAAAATACAAATTCCTAACTCTTGAGAGATAGAAGCATTTCTAAAATTTAAATTTTATAAAAAATTTTTATTTTATAAAAATCTAAAAAGAACATTTAAAAAAAAGGAATTTAAAAAGAAAATATTTTTTTTTAAATTTACGCGCTTATGAAGACAGCGTTATCTAACGATATAGAAGCAAACTATATCATTGCTCGTATGATAATTTATCATAAGAGAGCTCAACGATGTTCATCTGTTCATTGATAGATGACGCCGATTTCAGCCGCGTAAATACAAAAAAATCAATATAGTTTTGAAAAAAAAATTTTTTTTTTACCTTGCGGAAGTTTAATCCAAATAAAATAACCACCTTTAGGCTTTGTATAGGAGCAATTTTGTGGAAGAAATTCATCCAATATTTTACAGACTTTCAATAATCTATTCTACATGAGATAATAATTGTTTATAATTCAATTTAGAAATTTTTTTTTAAAGAAATATAATAATAGAAAGCAAATAATAATAAAAATTAAATATTATAATTAATTAAATTAATAATAATTAATTAATTATAATTAAATACCTTGTATGTTTCGATTAGTAAATCGAGAAATTCATCTTCAAGTTTTAAATGCAATAAACTTGTTATTGTGCCAGAAATAAAATGATTAACTGCACCACTTCCATTCAAAATTCCTCTGGGAAAATTGATAAATTAAAAAAGAATTTTATATAAATATATTTATGGGCGAAATCACTTGAGATTTCCGTCGACTCTTTAAATTCGGCTAAATATATTTTTTTCTTATTCTGTAGTGAAAAAAAAAATACGTTTTTTTTTTATTATGAATTTTCAAAATTTCAGTTTTTTCAATGTAAACCTATTTTCAATGGCTGATAACTCGAATAAAAATGAATTTTTTCAATTTTTGATAAGAAAAGAAAAGTTTCAGTTTTTCTTTGCTTTTTCAATAATGTTAACAAAAAAATTTTTTTTTCATTTTTTAGTTAAAAAAAATATCAATTTTTTATAAACAAATTAAGTTTTTTTAAATTTGGATATATTTTTTTAATTTTTTTTTTTTTTTTTAAACATACCTGGAAATACTAAGAAGATTTTGCAAAAAAAATTTAGAGTGGGCCAATAAGTTTTATAGGTTTAAATAAACATTTAAACACCGCGCACCCAGCATTTTTCGCATTTTTGAAAATTACAAAAAAAATTGTAAAATTGTTAAAAATTATTTTCTTTTTCATTTTTCATAGTGAAATATAATTTCAGATTCCAAAAAAAATAATTTTTAACAATTTTACAATTTTTTTTTTATTTTTCACATTTCTGAAAATTATAAAAAATTGTTAAAAATTATTTTTTTCATTTTTCTTTGAAATCTGAAATCATATTTCACTATGAAAAATGAAAAAAAAAATAATTTTTAACAATTTTACAATTTTTTTTGTAATTTTCAAAAATGCGAAAAATGCTGCGTGCGCGGTGTTTAAATGTTTATTTAAACCTATAAAATTTATTGGCCCACTCTAAATTTTTTTTGCAAAATCTTCTTAGTATTTCCAGGTATGTTTAAAAAAAAAAAAAAAATTAAAAAAATATCATATCCAAATTTAAAAAAACTTAATTTGTTTATAAAAAATTGATATTTTTTTAATAAAAAATGAAAAAAAAATTTTTTTGTTAACATTATTGAAAAGTCAAAGAAAAACTGAAACTTTTCTTTTCTTATCAAAAATTGAAAAAATTCATTTTTATTCGAGCCATTGAAAATAGGTTTACATTGAAGAAACTGAAATTTTGAAAATTCATAATTTAAAAAAAAATAGGTATCTTTTTTTTTCACTACAGAACAAGAAAGAAATATATTTGGCCTAATTTAAAGGGTCGACGGAAATCTCACGTGATTTCGCCGATTTGTATAAAAATTAATAAATACGAAACAAAAAATATTTACGAATTTTTCAAATTTTCTGTTATTCTAGAACTGCATTCCATCCATCCTACACGAATTGATGGGAATAAAATTTTAGAGAACGATCCATTAGAAATAACATTTCCACCTCTATAATTCTCATCTTCGGGATCGTCATAGAAAAATAATCGATGTGGTGGAAATTCTTCTTCATAATGAAGAAGATTGTAAACATCATCGCAAACAACTACAAATGAATGTTTTCTTGCTGTATGTACTAAACGTTGACATAATTCTAAAATATGAAAAAATTTAATTAAATTTTCTCAATTTTCAAAAAAAATTATTCTATTTTAATTATAATTTTATTTGAAATTTTTTTTTTTCAAAATTAATTAAATTTTAATTAAAAATTTTTTTTAATTTTCTATTTTTAATATATTTTGTTCATAATATTTCATACCAGGTTTCATGATATTTCCTGTTGGATTATGAAATGTTGGTATAGCGTAAAACATTGCCCAAAATATTTTTTCTTTATTAATTGTAAAGCGACGCTTCTTTTCAGTTATAATTAATTCCTCCATAGCGTCGAGATCAACGCTATTGCGTTTAAATGGAACTATTTGTTGGAAATTAATTTTAATTTTATATTTTACAATTTGCAAAAAAAAAAAAATATATTTAATCTGTCGTTTAAACAATAGCAAAAATTTTAAAATTCATAAAACAAATTTTTACAAAGAAATTAGAGAAAAATAACAAACCTGGAACTATTTTCATAAGTGGAAAATGTTTAAATATATCTAATGCATGCATATAAGTCAATTCCTCAACAAAAATAACACCGTCTGGTGAAATTATACTGTTTAAAATTAATTGCAATCCAGTTGTTGCTCCGCATGTTAAAATTAAATCTTCCCTTTTAACAGAATCTCCATATCTTCGTGTGAGAAATTTTGATAATTCATCACGATATTCCCATAATCCTAAATTAATTCCATATTGAAAGAGATAATATTTATTTTCACGAATTTCTTCCCTCTGAAAATTATAAATAAAATTTCCTTTATTTAATTATCAAAAAAAAAAATTATTATTTTTGTTTTCAGATTATAAGCCGAATATTACCCATCTGTGTTGCATTGCTGTTACCATCATATCACCGCAAAGTCTCAATAAATCCGGACCAGGTATACCAACGGATAAATTTATATTTTTTGCATTATAAACATCCATCAATGGTTCACCATCATATTGATATCGAAGGTAAGGATCATTCATTTTATTAAAAAATTTCTAAATCTCTTTGAAATGAAATTTATTTCTAAAATTTTGCACTTAAATTATATATATATATATAAATTAATTTAATATTACATACGTTTAATTTTGAATGCAATTCACTGAGAAATAATCGACGTTACGTTTCGTAAAATTAATTGTTTAATAAAACCTAATAGTAGAGATGCAAAACAGTTTCTGCATTAAATTATACACACCTGCATCATAATAATTGATTTATGAGAATTTTTTCTTTTTCACTATCTAAAGAGGTAATTTGCTTAGACTAAACAAAGTCAGTGTCACTATTTTCCACGTCTTAAAAAGAGAACATAATTAAATTTTATTTTTAATTTAATTTTAGATTAAAAAAAATTAAAAACTGTTTTTAAAATTATTTAAAATTTAATTTTTTGCTTTTTAAATATTAAAAAAAAAAAATTTATTTTTAGATAAATTATAAAAATTTAATTTTTATTTATTTACAATTCGGATTTTAATGTTGTTTAGAAAATTATGTGGAAAAAATTAATTTTTTTTTTTTTAATTAAAATTGCTATGAAATTTAAAACAATCTTGTTTCTTATCAAGAAGCATAAATTGGAGATTTAATTTTACAAATAGAAAAATAGTTTTATGGGAGCATTATCGTATATAACGTCTGCTAAAACTGGGTCAAGTTAAGTTTACCTGAAAATGCCATTGTAAAATGCAAAATTCATTAAACAATTATCAAAAACAAATATTTCAAGTCTTTATAAAATATTTGTACTTGAAATATTTGCAACTCTCGATTTAAGATTTTGGCGGTATTTTCGCGGTCTTATCTCTTAAATTAAAAAAAAATCGAAAATTTTGTTGTCTATCAAAAATAATAAAAAAAAAATACTTTAATTTTTCTTTTTAATGCTAAACGGGAAATGAGGGATAATAATAATAAAAGTCAATTTATGAAGATTGTATGTTTTATTATAATATTTTTTAACGGTATTTATATAATAAAAATCTATAACGTCTATTCCACAACCAACGTTCGAATGTGCGTTTCTCTTTTTACTATATCGATCAACAAAATAATTTACAAATTTTTTTTTTCATTCGGTCAGTAGAAAAGATAAGGGGATTGTAAATTATTATTTGTAAATATTAATTCAAAAATTTTATCGGTTTTTAATAATTCGTTCATGTTTCTTTTTTTTCTCGATTTCGTGCTGATTCAGCATATATATATATATATTTATATTGATTAATTCATATATACGTTTATGTATAATATATTACAAAATAGAAAATACAATTAGTAACACTTAATATAATTTACAAATCCATTTTTTTATTATCTTACTTTATTAAAGGAAAGATAAGGCATTTCGAGAACAGAAGATCATGAAATATTTTTTTTTTTTTTCGATTTTCTGCTCATATTAAGAATAAATTTCATCAATGAATTTTGAATTTTAAATTATTATTTATAAATATAAAAAATTGTTCCCAAATTTATTAAGATCGAATTTGTTTTTTTTAATATTCCAAATTTTTAACTCAAAATTCCTTTTTTTTCTCTATAAAGTACTTATTTTTTTTTCTTTTTGTCTGTACAAAAATGGCACGTACTATTCTACTTTCACAGACACAGTAAATATGTGAATATAAATTTATGCCACTTAATAACTAGAACATTGTAAAAGACACTTCGCGTTAATTCAAATAATCTCTTAATATATTTAATTATCTAAATTGCAATTTATTTCGGTAATAATTAAAAAAAAATTTTTTTTAAATTTTGAATGTATTTTCTAAATAATGCAACATAAATTTTTTTTTTCCTTCAACTATCGTATTTAATTTTGAATATATTGCAGTTAAAAAAAAAAGAATTTGAATAAAGTAAAGTATTTTTTGCATTGCAATTTCAAGTACTTTCGTTCTACGCAATAGTAGAAATTTTCTTAAGATCTCTACACTATTTTTTTTATATATATTTACAATTTTTTTTTTTTTTTTTATATAAACATTAAAAATTTGTTCGTAAATTTCAATTCAATCATTAGGATTTATTGAATCAAATAAAGAAAATTTATATTTTATGCGGAAATTAAATTTGTCACACGACAATCTCTACTAAAAGTTAATTTAATTTTTTTCATCATTTTGTGAATAAAGTGTCACAAATTCATTTAAAAAAATAAATAACAAACATAATTCTAGGCTATTAACTTTTTTTTTAAAAAGAGATTGCTACAAGTGACTTTTAATCATTAAATCGGACAATCGAGATAAAAAATTGTTTTTAAAAAATCAAAATATATTTTATAATGTATTTTAAAATTTTCATTAAATATAAATTGCATTTGAATGAAGAATGTTTGAAAAAAATTTTGACATTGAAACATTTATAAGTTAAAATATATTTTTGGAATGTCTGAATGAAAAGTGAAATTTTTAGTGTTTTGAAATATTAAGAATAAAATTGTTCACTGATTTAAAAAAAAAAAATTACATTAAATTAGTTTTGTTTGATTTTTTAGATTTTAAAACATTGAATAACAAAATTTTTTCAAGTATACAACTTGAAAAAAGTTCAAATTAAAATTCGATTTCTTCTTTTTTTTAAATTTAAAAGTAAAATTTAAAAGTCTTTTCTTCTTCAATAATTTCTAGTTTATTTCTTTATTACTAAAAATTTAATTGAAATTTCTTTCTTCTTTAAAATACTCTCATCGTTAAAAACGACAGTAGATGAGTAAGAAGAGATATAAAAATGCAGTAGTATATAATATACTACATATATTTTATCTTATCGTCATATTTGTTCGAAGACGAAAGTATATATATATATTTTTTTTTCTATCACAGTCAGCGGCAATCCGCACAATATACACAAATATTTTTTTTTTGCCGTCGGGAAAAAAAAATAAAACAATCGATTAAGAAAATTTCCCGACAATATTGTCGCAAAATTTTTTTTTTTCATACTTAAAAATTCGTAAAATTGTTAGTTTAAAAATTTACATATCTTAATAATAGGTTTTTTTGTTGTTTTTTGTTTTTTTTTTTTTTTGTAAAAAGAAGAATGCGAATTCGTAAAATTGCTATTAAAAACTAAATCTTGTTACAATCTATATACAAGCCACATTGATAATGGCACATTATATTTATTTGAACTATCATCAATAAAATGGAGAAAATGGAACAAGGATCCATGAGTATCTTTTGTCCCGGTCATGTTTCATTGCCAACTCATTAAGACTTCTTTCTTTTTTGTTATCACATTTTTTTTTTTGTGAATCTCTTGTAAGTACTGATAATTGAGTGTTTAAAAAAAAAACAAAAAAAAAACACTCCCATTCTTTCAGTCAAAAATATCAAAGGATTATTCCTTGAAATATTTTTTTTTTAATAATTCGCGCGAAAAAAAAAAATTAAACCTAACACGATGATTTCTTATATCAAACAGTCGTTTCATTTTTTCGAAGTGGCTTCAGTGGTTGCAATTCACGTTGCAATCGATCGAAATCGTTGTAATATTCATGATCCGATTCTTCCTCGGAACTTCGTTGCCTCTGCGAGCCAAATGCTCCATTTGTTAGGACTTTCTCAAGATCGGGCGTTGGAATGCCTAAAGTTTGTGGTGTTAATGGCCCTTCATCTTGTGACATTATGTACTCTGGATTATCTAATGATGTCTTGCCGGCAATTGTTATAAAATCAGGATATTTTCTATAGCCGTTCATTTTTCTTTTATGTTCGGGTTCTAGAAAAAAAAAAGAAAATGAAAATTATTCACATATTTTGAAAAATTATTTTTTAGCTGCGAAAAGAGTTTTCTTTTTTTTTTTCTTTACTTACCCGTGGTTTTGGTATCCCCGATGAGATCTATGTATTGCGTTGTATTGGTGGGAATTTGAGGCGATGGCATTAGATAATCATCCTCGTCTACTGGAAGATCCAATTTTAAATTACCAACTTGAGCTTGTTGATGCACAGAACTAATATTCGTGTCGAAACAGTCGTCCGTTACATCACAATCTGTAAGGGTAAACAAAATTGCATTAGAATTCTAATTTCTATCTAGTTTAGTTATTTAAAAAATATTAACTAATTTATTTAAAATAAAAAAAAAATTGACTTTTTTTGCGTCTTAAAATCGAATCTGGGAAAAATGGGAAAAAAAATAGTATTTGAGAAATTAATAAAATTCGTACCTCTTACGACCATTTTTAGGGGATCTGAACAATATCTCGAACTTGAGCCATCGGATGTCATTGGTCCGCAATGTCCATTCGCGTGAACATAATGTCCATGTTGTCCAGAAATTGTTGAACCCTGATCGTGCGATGTACTTCCATTTCCATGCGTTGAATTATATCTCAAAAATTCTCTATCCCAATTCTGTTGATTTTGAGGCGTTGGCGAATCAGTCGCCAGGGACATTCCATTTGGCCAGCATGTTTTCATTGGTGTATTTGGTGGCGAACCAGATGTGCTTGTTGTTAAAATACCAGGTGGTAAGGGAGCTCTTGATTTTGGTTGCAAATACTCATCCGTATCCATTAGTGACTCAAGTCCATCCATACCAGTGGCAAGATTTCTTATCATATCTTTCTCGTCCTTAAAAGAAAAAACCCAAAATTAAATATTGTAATTTATTTCTATTATTTTTATTTATTTGTAATTACCTGTGACGTAAACGATGGCAGTATCATGAATTTATCACCAATAATTGCAAGATATCTCCCAGGATCCCTGGACATTTTTGCAAATTCCTCAGCTAATTCTTTGAAACAAGGTCTTGATTCCGCATCGAGCATCCAACATTTAACCATAATCATATAGACATCAATTGTACAAATTGGAGGTTGAGGAAGTCTTTCGCCCTTCTCTAATAATTCAGGCACATTTCTTGCCGGTACATTTTCATATGGTCGTCCACCATAAGTGAGTACCTCCCAAATTGTTATTCCAAATGCCCAAACATCGGATTTATGTGTAAATACTCTATGTTGAATACACTCGAGTGCTAACCATTTAATAGGCATTTTACCACCGGCTGCTTTATATTGTTCTTCATTAATATCTAATAATTTAGCGAGACCAAAATCTGTTATTTTAACACATGTACTTGTTTGTACAAGAACATTTCTAGCGGCAAGATCACGATGTACTAATCTTCTTTCTTCAAGATATGCCATACCGCGTGCTATTTGTGTACACCAATTGAGCAATGGTTTTGATCCAATTCTCTCTTTATTATTACGTACAAAATCAAGTAAACAACCAAGTGGCATTAATTGTGTGACCAACATCATTTGCGATGTCATACAAACGGCAAGTAATTGTAAAAGATTTGGATGATCAACTGTTGCCATAATATAGGCTTCGTCAAGAAATTCTTTTGATGTATTAACATTTGTACCCTCATGAAGTACTTTAATGGCAACGGGAATTTTTATATTCTCACCCTCTGGCACCCAAACACCTTTATAAACATTACCAAATGCCCCATATCCAAGTATACCACCTTTTCTCATTTCCTCCTCTTTGATAATACGTAATTTTGCCAAATTTGGCTTTAAACCAGTTGGCCTTAACGGTTCATTATCATCTAAACCAGTTAAAGCCAATGTCATTTTAACTGTATTTTCTTTATTCTTCATTCGTCGACATTTAACATATATTGTAAATCCAATCATAAAGAATATTAACGTTGTTGTTACAACCGAACCCGATACAATAAATATATTAAAATCGTCTTCCTTTTTAATAGCCGCAGGTGTTAGCGAACAAAATGGATCGCCAACCAATGAGTGTTCCTCCGGAAATGTTTTATAATAATCCAAAGGACACGTTTCTGTACAATTAAAATCAGTTGTATTGTCCGTTGGATCACCTTCCTGTAATAAAAAAAAAATTAAGTAAAAAAAATTTAAAAAAATAAACAAAGAAAAGAAAAAAATAGAAAAACAAGAAAATCATACCGAAAATATTTTGAAATTTCTACATCTAAAGCATTCATTTGATCCTGGACCGTAACATTCTCGACATTCACTGTCACATGGTAAACATAATCTTGTATCAGGTTTGACAAAATGATCCGAGGGACATTCATCCTCACATTGTTCACCTCTTTTATATTTAACACATTCTTGACAAACTTGTTCATGAATTCCATAATTTGTACATCTTTTACATCGTGAATGACATTTTCGACAAACTGCCTTTCCTGCAAGTGGTCTCAATTTTCCCTGCTCCTGAGGGCTAATCCATTCGTAATAGTAACCTGTTATTCAAACAAAAATATAAATTTTCCCCTTTTTTTCGAAATTTCATTAAAAAAAAACTAATATTTTGATTCCTTACCATCAGGACATGAATCCTTTTTTTGTAAACAACTGCCAGGAATTTTGCCATTCATAATTGCTTTCTCACAACTGTGACAACCATTTGATCCAATATTATTTTCTGGACCCTCACAACCACCAACGCAATTTTCATGACAATGTTTACATTGTCCATTGTCATTGTATTTTGATAGTGGGCATTGTTTCACACAAAATGGACCATCACGAACGTGTTTACATTTATTGCAATGTTCAGCGTTTGGTCCTGTACATGTACCTTCACACTCCTCGTGACATGGTTTACAGATTTTTGAATCTGTTTGATAGATTCTGAAAAATTAATTATTTTTTTTTTAATGTTAGAGAAACATAAATTTTGTTTGGAAATTAATTCAAAATTTTACCTTTCGTCCATGCTCTTAGTAAGCGAAATAATTAAATATAAAAAATTATTGTATAGAAAAAATAAAATTTTTGTTTTTAATTACTCACCCTGGTTTAATATTGCAATTCTCAAGGCAGACATTTCCGAGCATATAATTTTTACAGGAGAGACACATTTCGGGACCGGGACCCCAGCAACCTTCGTCTGAACATTGACTATCACACCATTGACCTTCCTTAACTGAAATTAATTAATTTTCATTTTTTTTAATAATTCATATAATTGCAGGCCTCGGAAAACTATTTTTTTTCGATTTATTTTAATAAAATGCGATTTTTTCGACAATTTTTTTAACAAAATTTTTTTTTAAAAAAATACGTCTCTTTTCGTATACAATGAAAATAAAATTTATTTGATTCAAATAATCGGTTACTTGACTATTAAATAAATATTTAGTTGAACCAAATAATTTTTGATAACAAATAATTGAATTACATAAACTATATATTTGAATGAAATAAATTTTTTTCAGTGTACAATGCAGATATTCTTTTTTATTTCAATTATTTAACTTTTAACGAAAATTTTTCTCTAAATTAATTATTTTAAATAATTTTAATAAAATTATTCACAAATTCAATTATCTTAAAACAATTTTTTCAATTAAAAATTTTATGAAATTTAAGCAATTGTTTAGAAATTTTGAAAAAAAATCAGCAAATAAAGTTAAAAAAAATTTCAATTTAAAACCTTTTAAAATTTAATTATTTTTTTTTAACATTTTCCATCAACAAACTTTTTGAAATTTAATGATTTCCACTATAATTCTTTCGTAAATATAATTATTTAAAATGATTTTTATACACTTCGAAAATTCAATTATATTTGAATGCATTTTTTAATTAAAAAATTTTCAAGTTCAATTTTTTTTTCTTTAATTTTTAATAAAATTTTTCAAAAACAGAAATCACCAATAAATACAAAATCACTTGATTTCAATTATTTTCAAAAATTTCAATTTAAAATCTTCTAAAATTTAATTATTTTTTCAAAATTTTTCCATCTAAAATTTTCGAAATATTAATTTATTTATTTTTATTTCTATTTAATAAAATAATTTAATATAATTATTTTCAATGATTTTTATATTCTTCGAAAATTCAATTATATTTGAAATCATTTTTTAATTATAAAATTTTCAAGTTCAATTTTTTTTTCTTTAATTTTTAATAAAATTTTTCAAAAACAGAAATCACCAATAAATACAAAATCACTTGATTTCAATTATTTTCAAAAATTTCAATTTAAAATCTTCTAAAATTTATTTATTTTTTCAAAATTTTTCCATCTAAAACTTTTGAAATATTAATTTATTTATTTTTATTTTTATTTTAAAATGTTTTTAATAATAATCTTCAAATATTCAATTAATTGAAAGAATTTTTCCAATATTAAAAACTTTTAAAATTCAATTTTTGTCTGTAATTTGTAATAAATTCTTTATTACCAAAAATTTCAATTAAAAATCACTTGAATTCAACTATTTTAAAAATTTTTTTATTTTAAATCCTTGTGAAATTGATTTATTTCTAAAATTTTCCATTTAAAACTTTTTGAAATTTCATAATAATAATACCTAATTTTAATAATTTTTTTAAAAATTAAATTATTTAAAAAAATTTCAAGTAAAAAATCTAAAATTGAATTTTTTTTTTCAGAAATTTGTCCTACTTAAAATTGAGAAATTAAAAAATTGATTTAATATCTAATAACATTAGTTATTTAAAGAAAAATATTCATTAACTAATTAAATTTAATTAAAATAAAAAAAATAGACTTTTTCGCCTTAAATTCGATCCTTGTATTTGAATAATTTTTTTTACTAATTAATAAAAAGAACAGTTAATTTTTGAGAAATCAAAGAAATAATAATTTAATTTATTTTTTAAAAATACTTACTGCATTCTGTTTTATTTTTGTTATTCTGCATAAGAATATCGTGTTCGGATGATTTTTTAATTTTCGCCCAATTAATGCTGCTCGCATAACATAAATTTCTATTTTCAACAATTGCAATTGTGCCCGATGAGACTTTTCTCAATGATTTGAGATCAAGCGATACCAATGTTGTTTTAACAATATAAAGTGATGCAAAATATTCCGTAAGAACACGACCACCAATAACTTCTAAATTATTGAAATATGATAATGAAGTAAAATTTTCATTATCCGCTTGTATATTCAAAAAACCTGTAATCTCCTTTAATGTACTAAACACTTCCAATTTATCGGGATGCATTGGTTGATAACGTTGACCAAAACTAAAATCATTATTAACATGCTGATAACCCCAAAAACTTTGATCCAAAATTGTTATTGAACCCTCAATAATTGTACAATCTTTAAAACTATCAATATTCCCCGAATGTACTTTATCAACGCCTTTACATGTCTTTGGACATGGTCCATCACATGGTACACATTCACCATGTAGTGCCTTCTTTTTTGGCGGACAAGAACGAACACAAGCCCCATTATCTTTTAAAAGATGTATTGGACATTTACGAACACACGTTGCACCGTAAGCATATTTCCCATCGGGATTAACTTCCCAAGAATATGTTGATGGATTGTATCTAAAAATTAAAATTAAAATTAAAATTAAATTTTATAATTATTAACAATTTTTTTTTTTTTACAGAAAATTTGGAAACTTACTTTTGCATCGGTGGACATTCCTGTGTACAGACGCCATCGTCAAAGAAATTTTTACAAGCAAGACAATCGCTTTGCTTTGGACCAACACAGCCACCGGCACAAAATAAATGACAACATTCACGTGGATTTGGACCAAAGCAACGACCCTGCCAACATTGTGGTGAGCAATTCATTTTTGAAAATTTTTGACAATTCTCAGGTCCCTCACCCCAACATCCTTGTTCACAGCTTTTATCACATTCAGGACAAACTCTTTCGGGTGATGTAAAATTATAAACATAATAATATTTACCACCCGAACCGGTTATTATTTCATCCCAATTTATTGTTTTTATATGACAGAGATTATAATTGTTAAACATTCCAACGCTGCCATTGAGAATATCTAAAAAGAAAATTAATGGATTAAAAAGGAATCAAAAAAAGAAAAAAAGGAAAATTGTTTGAAATTCTTACCTCTAAGGGCCGGCATTTCGAGATTATACATTTGACACATGGAAACAAAGAGTGCAAATTCTCTATCCTGAATATTGAGTTTAAAGAGATTTCTGCCACGGATAATTTGCAATCTTGGCAGAACAATTCTTCGTACATTGACATGACTGATAAATACATATCCTGTGACTTCTCTAATGTACTGAAGAAAACTGAGGTCAAGATCTTCATTTTCAAGCCAAGTGATCTCCAAATTACCATCAACGTAAGTACAATTCGTGTATCGATCACGAAGATTTCGATAATGATACTGCTTGTTTGATGTCACTGAAAGACGGCCATTCGTTCCAATGCAAACTGAAAAAAAAAAACATTGCATCTTGAAATGAATTTTTAAAAATTAAGTAAATATTAAATTTAGATTTCATTAATTAATAAATTTTTAATACAAGTAGAAATAAAATAAATTTATTTATAAAATATAATTTAATTTTAAAAAGGGTCTAATAAAAGAGTTGATAACTTTAAAATGTAAAAAAATGGAACTTTTTTTAAAAATTTACAAGAATTAGAATAAATTCTTATTTATAAGGGGGGTAAGGTGGTTGAGTTCTTTATTTATTTTGTTAAATAAATTAATTTAATTTTATAATTTTTTATTATACGAATTATATGATTATTCTTATTATGTTGGATAATGAAAACTTTGTTTTCCATATGAATATAAAAATTTTAATTTGTATATAGGCAAAAGAAAGGATTTTTAAAAATTAAGTAAATATTAAATTTAGATTTCATTAATTAATAAATTTTTAATATAAGTAGAAACAAAAATTTATGTTAAATAAAAAGAGAAGTTATAGATATTAATAAAATATAATTTAATTTTAAAAACGGTCTAATAAAAGAGTTGAAAACTTTAAAATGTAAAAAAATGGAACTTTTTTTTAAAAAATTTACAAGAATTATATTAATAGAATTAGAATAAATTCTTATTTATAAGGAAAACGAAATTGAAAATTAATTCTTCAATGAAAACGAAATTTATTTTGATTAAATCTTTAAAAATTGCGCTTCTGGAGTGAATGAAAAAAAAAAAAAATATTGAAATATTGTGCAAGAAAATTAAGAAATCAAATCGTGACTTGATAAATTGCATGACAATATTGTTGTAATAATATAAACGATAAACTTGTGAGCTTAATTATCATTTCATCTCTTGATAAAATCAGCAAGAAATCTTGTAGTAAAATTATTGTATCATTATATTCCCCCCCGACAAAAACCTACAATTTTGACTCAATTGCTATTGCTTCTCAATATATACCTGATGAAACTATATATACAAGTTGCACAATTTGGCGCGTGTTCATTTTGATGGAAGCAGTTCGCCCACTTCAAGTGGGCGCTAAAACCTACGTTTTCAGACCTAGAAAGCTATCTATAGATCGAAGGCGCGCTTTCATCAACGTGGGTGGTGGGTTTCACCAAGTTTTCCCTTTTTTTTTCTCCCCGTTATTATATGTATTGTTCCCTCTTCTTTTATTATTATTATTATTATTTTCAAGCGCGGATTGTAAACGATAAAATTGAAGATGCTACATGTTTCTTCAATTTATCTCTTTTGATATATATGAGAGATGAAATTTTTGTTTTCGAAACAATTGCTAATTATCGAAATACTAATTGGAAATTTTAGAGCTCATGAACGTCATATTTTATGATTATGATGCCACATTTATTTTTGTTAAATTTAGAAACGAAATTTTTTATAACTTTCTATATTATCAACCGTTTAAATATTTAATTTTTCTTTTTACAGATTCTATCCTCGATGGAAATTTAACTTGAAAATAGGGATATTTAGTTTAAAAGGAATATCTCCTTGAAGATGGAAATTCGTTATTAAAGGTAAATATTTTGGGGAAAATTTTATTACAAAAAATTTTGGTTTTATTTTTTGACGTAACAACGTCTTTAAAAAAATCTGCTTTAATTTTCTTTTCTTTTTTTTTTAATGAATTTTCATTTTTTGAATTAGAATTTGGCAAATATTTGAAAACGAATTTTTACTATATACAAAATTTTTAAGGTAATTTTTATTTTGTAGAATTTTTTTTTAAAGATTTAATTTAATTTAATATTTAATTTTCTTTTTGAATTTTCTTTTCAAAACAAATTTTCATTTAATAGAATTCTGATTTAATTGAATTTTAATTTAGCAGATTTCTCTATGGCAAATGAATTTTTGACAAATATATTTTAAAACGAATTTTTACTATACAGTCCTTGGATCGACTTAAAGGCACAAAAAAAGTTGTTTTAGTCGATTTATATTAAAAAAAAAAAAAAGTCGAAAAAGTCAATTTTTTTTTTTTAATGTAACAAAAATATTTTACAGATTTTTAAATAAAATTTTTTTTAAAAATAATAATACTTTGGAAAGGGTTAAAATTGAAATTTTTAGAAATAATTGAATTTAAAAAAAATTTTGTTAATTTTCAGACAATAATTAAATTTTACAGAACTAAAAATTATTTATCAAATAATTTCAGATAACATTTTTTAAATTTAATTGAATTTTCAAAGATTTAGAATTGAGATTTTTGAAATTAATTGAACAAAAAATACAATAATATGAAAACGATTTTTCATTGACAAATAGTTTCAGATAGTTGAATTTTCAAAAAATATTATAAAAATATAGTTAAAAATAATTGAATTTCCTTAGAGTTATAATTGAAATTTTTAAATTACAAAAAATTTTCGATGAAAGATTTTAGAAATAATTAAATTTTAGAAGCTTTAAAATTCAAATTTTTGAAAATAATTGAATTTTAATTGAAATTTTGGATAATAATTCAATTTTAGTTTATTTTTGATTGAAAATTTTGATAATAATTAATTTTGAATTGAAATTTTTGAGAATAATTGAATTTTAGTTGATTTTAAATTAAAAATTTGAAAAATAATTGAATTTTAGTTGATTTTGAATTGAAAATTTAGAAAATAATTGAATTTTAATTGATATTGAATTAAAATTTTTGAAAATAATTGAATTTTCTTTAATTTTGAATTGAAATTTTGGGAAATAATTGAAATTTAATTGAAATATTGAATAATAATTTAATTTTAGTTGATTTTTGATTGAAAATATTGATAATAATTAATTTTGAATTTAAAGAATTTCTTTTTAAAGATTTTATTTAATTTCGTATTTAATTTTCTTTTCGAATTTTATTTTTAAACAAATTTTGCATTTAAAAGAATTCTGATTTAATTGAATTTTAATTTAGCAGAATTCTCTATGAAGTGTTTTGAATTTTTTTAAATTCTATAATTTCAAATTCACCGTATTTTAAATTGTCCAAAATTTTATTTATACAAATTTTTAATCGGAATGAGCGCGAAACCTAGCGGACGATTCATAAAGCTTCGAATGAATTTCTATTGCACGCGAATCACTTTGCAGCACGAGTAAAAATATTCCTTATAATAGTAAATATATTATTTAATTAGTGTCATTCAGTGAATTTATGTGGAAAATTTGTGGAAAATTTTGAATATAAATATTTTCAGCAGTAAATCAATTGAAAATTTAAAAATAGTATGTATGTATGTATTAATTTAAGGTTATGTTTACGTCTCATTGCGCATTTCAAATTACAATATTTAAATAACTTTAATTTTTTATTATTATATATTGTTTACTTATTATTTTTAGTTACTATATTTATAGAATATTGAAAATTATAATTTCTTTTGGAAAAATTTTTAGAACAAGAAAGTTATATAAAAAAATATCTTTAATGTTTCGAAACCGGTATTGAAAATTATTTTTTAGAACTTAATTAAAAACATATTGAATTCACGTTTATAATTAACGATATTTAATTTTAAAATTCGAATCCTAATTAGAATAAAAATGAAAATTTTATCATCTCAAAATTTTTTGGGATAAATTAAAATTCTTTTATAAATAATAAATAATTGATTAGAACGAAATTCAAATAATCAAAAATTCTACCAAAAAAAAATTCGTTATCCAAAAAATCTGTTAACTAAGAAATTCCTTTTAGAAAGAAATTCTGTTTAATTCAAAAAATGATAATTAAATTTATTTTCAATGAAAATTTTAACCTAATAAATAAATTATGTTTATTTATTTATTATCTTTCTGCTGTTAAAAAAAAAAAATTTTCTATAACGATTGCCGTGACAAAATTACGTAAATAAAATAAAATTTTTATCAACGTTCAATGATCGTATATATAGAGAATGCATTTTGCGCCTTTCTCTTTCTTTTTAATCCTCTTGCGCATCATGTGTGTGATAGTATAATCTTGTCTGGTGATCAAAAATAATTGCAAGGCTTTGAAGAACTCCTCTGATGTATATAACGTGTCTCTTCAATCACAATAAGAACCAAGACCTTATGGTACGCGAAAATCATCATCATCATCATCATCAACAAGAAGAATAAATTCTGCGAGTATATATTTCGACGACGTGATGCTACGAAAAGGACTCGAGTCAAAAAAAAAGAAAAAAAAATCAACAAAGGAGAAACTCTTGTTTGGTATTTGTTCCGGACAGAAGCTTCGTTCCAAAATGGATACCAAAGCAAATGCTCAACGTACCAATTTAACAACCTGTATATACCATTTGCACCTGAGTCGGTGACTTCAATATTGTCAAAATGGTTCCAACAGTCACAAATCATGTCTCTTCGCTAATTTTGTCAACAAGAAATGAAATTTCTTTTAATTAATTTAATTAAAAGAGTGAATGAAAAAAATATATATGATGAAAATGCGTCTTACAAATCTGAACGTAATTGACAAAATAATTGGAATTCGAAAAAAAAAATTTCATGGAGAGAAAACTTTATTAATATATTTCTATACAAAATAGTGCAGAAAATTTTTAGAATTGAATATTCCTTCTTCGTGTATTTTTTAAGGCCAGGTCCAAATGAGGCAGCGCCATCTCTATTGAAACTAAACTTTTGGAAAATTACCAACAGCCTTTTCTTGAAAACAAGAAGGTAAAATGCTTTTTTCTTTATGGATAATTGATTATCAGCAAGAAATACACCAGCTAAAACTTTTTTCGAGTTAAAATAATGAAAAAAAATTTCATGTCAATAAATTAAATATGAGCACTTTTTTCACAAAAAACTGTAACAGTACTTTCTCAGAAATTACAATCAAAAATGCAATTTCGGAACGCATGATTATGTTCTAAAAATCATTAGTCATAATTTAAATTTTATCGAATTTTATTTGTCCTAATTAGTTTTGAGCCGAATTTTTATATGTTCAAATTAGTATAATTTGCATAATTTTCATCAATCCGATTTTCTATATTGCAAGAATTTTTATATAACCGAAAATTTACTCCACAGAATTTTTATTTCTTCGAATTTTTATTTGCTCGAATTTTCATTTAACATAATAGGCATTTTAAAGAATTTTTATTGGGTAGAATTTCATTGAATTGAATTTTCATTCAGATGAATTTTCATTTGTTCGAATTATTATTTGATATAATTTCCATATAAACGATTTTACAGAATTTTTACTTAACCGACAAATCATTTAATAGAATTTCTAATTTATAGCATTTACATTTGTCCGAATTTTCAAATGGCTGAACAAACAATCGACAGAAAGATTTCGGCGCGATTTTTAAAATCAACCAAAATAAAAAATTATTCAAAAAATTGTGATTGGTTGATTTTAAAAATCGCGCCAAAATCTTTCTGTCGATTGTTTGTTCGGCCATTTGAAAATTCGGACAAATGAAAATTCTATTAATTAGAAACTCTATTAAATGATTTGTCGGTTAAGTAAAAATTCTATAGTATGAAAAATCGTTTATATGGAAATTATATCAAATAATAATAATTCGAACAAATGAAAATATTCATCTGAATGAAAATTCGATTTAATGAAATTCTACCCAATGAAAATTCTTTAAAATGCCTATTATGTTAAATGAAAATTCGAGCAAATAAAAATTCTGTCAAATAAAAATTCGAAGAAATAAAAATTCTGTGGAGTGAATTTTTGGTTATATAAAAATTCTTGCAATATAGAAAATCGGATTGAAGAAAATTATGCAAAATACTAATGAAATCATATACAAATTCGGCTCAAAACTAATTAGGATAAATAAAATTCGATAAAATGTAAATTATGACTAATGATTTTTAGAACATAATCATGCGTCCCGCGATTTCCATTTGGAAAATTAATAAACGCTAAAAAATACACGACCTAAGATTTACCAATAACGAAAATAACAAAAAAAAATTTTTTATTAAATATTTAACATATTGATACTGCTTTACTGATTGTGACAGCCCTTTTGGTAGATTATGTATTTCAGGTGGTTAGCAACAGCGCCAATCTCCTCCTTTCGGCAAAACTGCGAAACGTCTGGTGACATATATAACCTGCCAAACGGCTGTCATAATGAGTAAAATATGTTATGTTAAAATACTTTTTTTTTTTTTGTTATTTTCGTGATTGGTAAATCTTAGGTCGTGTATTTTTTAGCGTTTATTAATTTTCCAAATGGAAATTGCATTTTTGATTGTAATTTCTGAGAAAGTACTGTTACAGTTTTTTTGTGAAAAAAAGTGCTCATATTTAATTTATCGACATGAAATTTTTTTTCATCATTTTAACTCAAAAAAAGTTTTAGCTGGTGTATTTCTTGCTGATAATCAATTATCCATAAAGAAAAAAGCATTTTACCTTTTTGTTTTCAAAAAAAGGCTGTTGAAAATTTTCCAAAATTTTAGTTTCAATGTAGATGGCGCTGCCTCACTTGGACCTGTGGCCTTAAGGTCTCAAGGTGGTTTTCGTTTTGTTGAGATCGACAGGCAAAGGACGATGCCTCTTTTTGCATATATATATATGGTAAAAAGAAAAAATTCAAGTTTAGATGGACGTTTAGACAGGATAAAGTATATATGCGGTGGTAGAGAGTCTCAAGATTGGCACGCAATCTCTACTTGGCACCACGCTCTAGGTTTATATTGCCAACATCATTTTAAGATAACATGTAATTATCTCAAAAATCACTTGGCTCAATATTTTTCGTAAATTACAGACAAAATTTTTTTATTTTTTTTGCCTAATTTACTCCACAACACCTGGGTGTGTTTTATTTTCCAAAAACGAATAAAAAGTGGAAAAAATAAATTTCAACGAGTAATAATAAAAAAAAATTTTTTCTTGAAATAATATAATTTACTGCTGTAAGTGAGATTTTTCAAATTTTTTTTTATCTAAAATAGATTTTACTTTTTCTATGAAATTTTTAAATTATCAGAAAATAAAAGATGGGTGTGTCAAATGCGGCACTTTAGTGTATCATTAAAAGTCCTCCAAAAGTAATACGAAATAACCGCACGCTGATGGTGGCGCCTCCATTTATTTGAGCTCGTAAACATCGATGCCTACCACCTTCTTCTTCTTTTCTATATTCTTTTTCTTTCTCGTTTATTCATTTTTTTTTCTTTTTTTTGGTTCTCGTGCCTCGGGCGGCTAAATATCCGACGAAATAAAAGGGTCCCGGCTATCGTAAACGCGCGAAATAACCATCAGGTTCGGCAATTTGAAGAAGAAGAAGAAGGATGGTACAATAATTTAGGGCTTTAGGATCGTATTTTATTATTATTTTTTATCAAAATTTATTCTTGTAGAAAATTGTTTTGATGAGTAAAAAAAAAGGCCTTTTTTTATAGTGGGGGATTAAAATATGTATTTTGATAGAATTTTTAGTTTGAGGTTATGTTATGAACACTGAAGAAAAGATAATTTTTAAATATAATTTTGTTAAAAAAATATAATCGAATGATAAATTCCACATAGGGAATTCAGAATTTGTTTTTCTAAGAGATTTTAATTTTTTTTGTTTCAGCGCGGTCTTTCCAAGTCGACATTCATCATCGCCGAGGTGAAGAAATAATGAGTAATGATGAATTAAACTACACTGAGTACTAGTGCGGACAAGGAACAAACGAAGGTATGTACTTGGAATGTGCTTTGTTCTCTCTTCTTGCTCAGACCAGAAGCTAAGGGGGCATTCGCTTCTCTCGATCCTGCAAGAATTCTCCTCTCATGTTTCTTCTCTTATATTCTCTCTTTCTCTCTCTGTCTCTCTCTGTCTCTCGCTCCTCTCATTTTCCTTCATTCCTCACCCTCGACTCTCTAACCACCATTTATCCTTTCTCTTTTGCTCCAACACTCTCGGATCTCACCTCTGCAACCTCAGCAGCCTCGTCTGATGAGGGCACATGAACTTCTTCTTTGAAGCTATTATATATATATATATATATATATATATATATTTTCAAGGGAAACAAAGATTCAAAATCAAAAAATAAATAAATTTTTTCTATTCGAGATCATTGGGTCAATCATATATATATATATACTAGGGGGCTATGCCCCCTGCGCGCTTCGCGCGCCAACCCCCATCCCCCCTCCTCTCTTCCCCTCCTTTTCCCCACCACCACCCTAAATTTAAAGGTTATGTTCGTTTCAAGACTCTGAATATAGCCGCAAGTCCCCCCTCTCCCTTCTCTTCTACCCCCCCTTCTCTTGACTTGCGGCTATATTCAGAGTCTTGGAACAGCGGCTTCGCGCGCCAACCCCCATCCCCCCTCCTCTCTTCCCCTCCTTTTCCCCTCCCCCCACCCTAAATTTAAAGGTTATGTTCGTTTCAAGACTCTGAATATAGTCGCAAGTCCCCCCTCTCCCTTCTCTTCTACCCCCCCCCCTTCTCTTGACTTGCGGCTATATTCAGAGTCTTGGAACAGCGGCGGCGGCGTTGGCGGCGATATCTTTTTGTAATATAGGTAGATATATATAATCGACTGATCTCGTGGGTGTTGGAGCAAGAGATAAAAAAAATAATGTGACCTGCATTCGACCTCTTGTGAAAGTGGCCTTGAACATTCAAACTGAAGAAACAAAGGGTCGTGTTTCAAAGAAGAAAAATGATCTTGTTTTCGTGATGTAAATGATTTTTAAATCTTCGAAAAAAATTCCTTCTCTTTTTTTTTATTATTATTAGAGATGGTATTTTTTTTTAGGTATCATAAATCGTAGTCGTAAAAAAAAGCTATAAACTCAAAATCGAGAAATAATTTTTTTACATATATATGTACAATTTTTGATGTTTCTTGATGCCAGGTTAAAAGACGGGGGCGCCGGTGAATAATAGGAAAAAAAAAAGAATCATAAAGAGGAATCTAATCTGTTCGCATTTCATACATCAGGTAGAAAAGTCAGCTGCCGAGAAAGAATTCTATTGTGTTTGGGGAAAAAAGATTCATCGACTGATGTTCTTCATCATTTTTCTCATGATGCATTAAAGCAAAAAAAAAAAAAAAGAAACTGGTTTTCTTTTTTGGGGAAAATGTAACAAAAAATACACTTGAAATATTAAATAATTTTTCAATATTTCAAGTTTATTTTTGTTAAATAGAATTTCAAAAAGAAATTTTGTGAGTAAAATAAAAATTTCATTTTGGGGAAATTAACATCTGCTATCTACTTTTAACTCTTTACAATTTTCGAATTGAGATCGATCACTATTTTTTTCGAGAAAAATGATATGGAAATTCTAAATTTTCATCGCTTATAGGAGCTTTTCAACATTCACTGATCCTTATGCAAAACCATTTGTTCTTTAGTTCGAAATACAAAATACTGTATTTTTAAAAATTAAAATCAATTTTATTTGTTAGTTTTCTGATTCGAAAGTCGAGAACTTTTTTCAAAAACAAAAATTTATTTCATTATTCAAATAATCTATTACTTTATTTATCAAAAATAAATATTTTCAAACCAAATACACTATGAAGAAAAGGGCCCTTAGAAGCAAACGAATTATAGGTTATGTTTAGAGTAATTTTACATTGATTAAAAGGTTCCTTATTAATTTTGTAAAATTAAAATCAGTTTTTTTTAAATATTTTGGATGTATTTAAATATCAATTATTTCTATTGAGAGTTGATCCTCTTTGTGTATTTTCAATTTAAAAATTTCAAACCATAATCGGAGCGCATGATTATCCTATAAAAATCATTGGTTAGAATTTTGATTTGAATGAATTTTATTACATATAATTATTTGTTAGATGAAGTTTCATTTTTTAAATTGGAATTTGATACAATTTCTCTTTAAACGAATTTTTATTGTACAAAATTCTTAAAATGCCGAATTTTTATTTGTCCGAAATTGCAAATGGCTTGAACAAACAATCAACAGAAAAATTTTGGCGCGTTTTTTAAAATTGACCAATCAGAAATTGTCAAGAAAATCGTGATTGGTCAATTTTAAAAAACGCGCCAAAATTTTTCTGTTCATTGTTTGTTCGGCTATTTGCAATTTCGGACAAATAAAAATTCGGCATTTTAAGAATTTTGTAAAATAAAAATTCGTTTAAAGAGAAATTGTATCAAATTCCAATTTGAAAAATGAAAATTCATCTAACAAATAATTATATGTAATAAAATTCTTTCAAATCAAAATTCTAACCAATGATTTTTATGGGATAATCATGCGCCTCCCATAACCTGTATTTTTTTTTTTTTTGCTTCTAAGGTCCTTTTTTCTTCAGAGCGTGTCACAAATAATTTTTGAAACCAAATTATTGAATTAAATACACAGAAAATTAAAAGGCATTAAAATAAGCTGCAAAGATTATTATTTTAATCTAATTTTGCTTATTTAAAATGGATTAAAATAAGCAAAATTGGATTAAAATAATAACCGTTGCAGCTTATTTTAATGCCTTTTAATTTTCTGTGTAAACTGCGTATTTGAACCAATAATTTCTGTATTTAAAACAAATTAACTCAAAAATTATTTGGTTCAAATAAATATTTATTTGTAAAGTATAACTGATTTTATTTGAATCAAATAAATTTTTTTTCCGATGTACGTAATTCCGATTATTTTTGTTAAAGTAACTCATTTTGCAAAAGTTCCTTTCGTATATATAGTATATACACGAGCAGTGCCGAAAGCAAAGAACGAGTTTCAATGTTGTCGGATAATCTATGTTCGCTTTGTGTGCCGATTCTTTTCTCATCCCGCGGGTCCTGTCGTCAATGAATCTGGTATATAATACAACTGGAAAGTCCAGCAACAGTACATAAATATCGTCAAAGCATTTATATATATATATATATATATATATATATATATATATTGAGCGGTCATATTTCATCGACGCAAAAAAGCACGTCGGATAATTCAACGACTCAATCCGTCTCTTGAATCTCGTCGATATTCCGAGCGCTCAATTAAGGCATCAACTGACATTCAACTTTTGTTTCTGTATTTATGTATAGAGACATTGGATATCGAGAGAAAGAGAGAGAGAGAGAGAGAATCTCATGACATCGATCGACAGAACGCCCAGGAGATTCTCAACTACCTGTTAAAAGTTCTCCCTCCCTCCAACATTATATTTACCCACTTTATTTATATTCTTTGTGGATTAGCATTAAAAGCCATACCACATCGTTAAGTTGAGGTTTGCTTAAATACCACCCGGAATGCGAACATTCACATAACGATTAGTATATATGTCTGTTTTTTCACTCTCGAAAATTTCACAGAGAAAAGATTTTGAAAAACTGACATCGGATTTGTAATCCGCGACCCCAAAAACCCCTAAGTAATCAGTTTCAAGCGAATTTGATGCATTTTTTTTTTAAAAAGTCGTCCGCCATTTTGAATATCTGACTTCGGATTCGTAATCAGCGAACTCAAAAAATCCCCGAGTAAAAAAGTTTCAGGCAATTCTGAGTATATTCGATTTTAATTTGTTTTATTCGATTAGATTTAATTCACTAGAGTACACTGAGAAAAATATGCTATTGAATCAATAGCATTTCTGCCAAAGGTATAAAAATTATTGATTCAAAAGCATATGCTGTAGAATCTGTAAAATAATTTACAAATTTTATAGCATATGCTTTTGAATCTTTCTGCCAAAGGTATAAAAATTATTGATTCAAAAGCATATGCTATAGAATCTGTAAAATAATTTACAAATTTTATAGCATATGCTTTTGTATCAATAATTTTTATACCCTTGTCAGAAATGATATTGATTCAATAGTATATTTTTCTCAGTGTATATATATTACGGAAAAAATTTGTGCAAGAATCATTCCTAAATTTGTTCAGGAACTGACGATATGAGAATAATTTAAGAAATCTTATTTATATTTTCTTTGAAAAATTCTAAGCAGTATTTCTATAAGAATTGTAGAGAAATTCAAGACAACTTCCTAAACTCACTACACAGAAAGTCTTGAACTTGTTTTTAGAATAAATTTTTACGTTTGAAAAAAAATTTACTCTGGGAGTCATAATAAAAATACAAGTATTTTCTTGAATGATTTTTGTATTATTCTGTAAATTTTGTAGAATTTTTCTCATATCCTCAGTTCTTGAACAAATTTAGAAATGATTCTTGAACAAAATTTTTCCGTGTACTCTAGTGCAATTTGCTCTAGAGCAAATAACCGTTACCAAATACAACTGCGCTTGCGCTACGACAACTCTCTCTCATTGGTAGAAAAAGGCGCTTTTATTTGAAATATTATTTCAAAAATTGATCACATTAGAATTTGATAAGAAAAAGTTTATTTCAAATTTAAAATTTATTTTTATATGCGGGTAGAATTTTTTTTTTTTTTTGGTAGACTTTTTATTGGATTAAAATTTATTTTCACTTTTGAACAAGTTGGTACTTTAAAGATATGAACCTTTCTTAATGGCTATTAAGTAGCCAGGAGCATCTTATCAATTTAATGGAAACTTTTATACCAAATCCACTTTGCCTTTTTTTATATATATATATACATATAATATACAATAATGCAATCCACTATATCTGAAAGATGCACTCAGGAAGAATTCTTGGGTGGTTATCAAAAAAAAAAAAAAATATATATAAGAGGTTCTAGTTCTTTAATTTATGTTTTTAACGCGCCTCAATTCTTTCACGCATTATGATTTTGACAGTGCACTCTCGTACCGGTTTTACCTGTTTTTAAATCCTTGCGACATTAACTCTTTTTCGTTACGTGTTTAATCATAAATGAAAAAAAAAAATATTTTTTCTTCCATTTGAAAATGAAAACAAAACAACATTTAATCGTTTTTCTCTTACAATAAAACTAATATTATAGATAAAAACCAGAATTATTGTCATAATCCTTTATTTTTCATTTGTGGTTTGGTAAAAAAAAAAACCAAAGATTGTTCCACATTGAAAAAAAAAATTAACATCAGACGCTTTCTATAGTAAAGCTGAGGATATATACGTTAGACATCTAACGCCCACTCGAACAGGTTTTAACCGTAAGAGATTTTTTTTTAAAACACAGTTTGTCCTTTCAAAAATTTTAGACGCTAATACTGTCTAAAATTTAAAATTTCTAAATAAAAAGAAAAGAATATATTTAAAATATACCGATGTTCCCAGTTTGAAAAATTTTAGTTTAGTAGAAAAATACTTATATGGAATAATAATAATAATAATAGTAAAAAATTTGCTTTTTTCTCACTTTTGCCTTTGACAAATTCTGAATTTCCATCAGCTGTGACATTGTGATTATCAATAAGAATCACTAGCAGAATGAACGTCAAGCCAAAAATATAAATGGTCGACGGCACTTGAAGTCCGTGTCGATTGTTGAACATGATGAGCGCTCATGCCCTCCAAGAACCCATGGGTTTTGTCGAAATTTTTTTCTCGTAACCCCTCGTAAAATTCGACTTTTCACATTTGTCGAATGAATTTCCTTTTTTTGTTGCCATTTTGCTCGATTCAACGTTTCCAATACATTTTCAGTTGTGAGAAATTCTCCTACACCTGTAAAACAAAAAATTAAATATTATTATAAAGCTTCACATATATATATAACAATTTTTTTAAAGAATAATTGATAAATTATGATTTCTATTCGCGTGTCAAAATTATTGGTAGGTACTTTTTTTATTTTATGTGTCTGCAAGAGAAAAGATGGTCAAAAAAAAAAAAAAAAAGGGCAAATGAAATAAAAGACGTGTGTGAGAGAGGGATGGAAAACAATGCTGTGAACAGCAGGTGTTGAGTTACGTCGGCTCTTCTTCTTCTTCTTCTCGAAAAAGATTTCTCTTGTTTTGTGGTCTCCGCAGGGCACTCTCGAGGTTCGCAAATTCTTCTCTGGTTCTTTCGCACTATCCGCTGTCCACAAAATCTTCCTTTTTTTTGTTTTTTTTTTTCGACTCGTAACTTGATATTAAGTATACTATATAGTGTCATTGAATTTTATTAATAAGTTTGGAATTTTTTCTAGTAGATTTTGAATCGTTGATATAATAATTTTTTAATAATTTTATGCGTAAATTTATTCATGGGAATTGACCAATAGAAACTCTTGCGGAAATTGCTAACCTAACCTTACCATTTCTAACCTAACTATTAAGGGATTCCTAACCTAACTATTCCTAACTTAAGTTAAGTTAGGAATAGTTAGGCTAGGAATCCCTAAATAGTTAGATTGGGAATAGTTAAGTTACTTAACTATTCCTAACCTAACTATTCCTAATCTAATTATTTAAGTCCAACGCAGAA
Source organism: Leptopilina boulardi (assembly GCF_019393585.1). Lineage (NCBI taxonomy): Eukaryota > Metazoa > Arthropoda > Insecta > Hymenoptera > Figitidae > Leptopilina > Leptopilina boulardi. Next base: position 1,195,947 of record NW_026137885.1, read on the forward strand.
TAGAAATGTAATCGGAATCGTAACCGCAAACGCAACCGGAAGAATGAGTTAGAGAAGGACAAGCAATGTACCTATCCTTCTCTAACTCATTCTTCTGGTTGCGTTTGCTATTACGATTTCGGTTACGTTTCTATTCTGCGTAGGCCTTTTAGAATTTCTAACCTAACTATTTAGGGATTTCTAACCTAACTATTTAGGATTCCTAACCTAACTATTTAGGGATTCCTAACCTAACTATTCCTAACTTAACTATTCCTAACCTAACTATTTAAGGCCTGAGCAAAATAGAAACGTAATCGGAATCGTAACCGCAAACGCAACCGGAAGAATGAGTTAGTGAAGGACAAACAATCTACCTATCCTTCTCTAACTCATTCTTCTGGTTGCGTTTGCGATTACGGTTACGTTTCTATTCTGTTTAGACCTTAACTATTTAGGGATTCCTAACCTAATTATTCCTAATTTAACTATTCCTAACCTAACTATTTAAGGCCTGAGCAGAATTGAAACGTAACCGGAGTCGTAACCGCAAATGCAACCGGCAGAATGAGTTAGTGAGGGACAATCAATCTACCTATCCTTCTCTAACTCATTCTTCTGGTTGCGTTTGCGATTACAATTCCGATTACGTTTCTATTCTGCTTAGGCCTTTAGGTTAGAAATCCCTAAATAGGTTAGAAATTTCTAACCTAACTATTTAGGGATTCCTAACCTAACTATTTCTAACTTAACTATTCCTAACCTAACTATTTAAGGCCTGAGCAAAATAGAAACGTAACCGGAATCGTAACCGCAAACGCAACCAGAATAATGAGTTAGAGAAGGACAAACAATATGTCTATCCTTCTTTAACTCATTCTTCCGGTTGCGTTTGCGATTACGATTTCGGTTACGTTTCTATTCTGCTTAGGTCTTTAGGGATTCCTAATCTAACCATACCTATAATCAATCCTAACCCAAAAGTTTTGTTCGTTTCAGGTTCTAAGCAGAATAGAAACGGAATCGTAATCGCGAACGCAATCGGAGGAATGAGTTAGAGAAGGATAGACATATTATTTGTCCTTCTCTAACTCATTATTCCGGTTGCATTTACGGTTACGATTCCGATTACGTTTCTATCATGGAGTAGTATAAGAAGACCGAACGACGTATACATTGAAAGTGGACCAAATTTTTGTAACTGCTTAGTGTCATGAAAATACGTAATGGAACACAAGCGCTCTCGTGGGAAGTATGTAAACAGTGGGAAAAATTAGATGTACGTTGAACATAACCAAAAAATACATTGCTCCTTATTTTTAAAATTTTTACAATGGCTGACTGTCCAGCTGAGTTTAACACAATCAGTGGCGCTAGGGTTCCGTTACGTAAAGCAGTTACCAAAATTTGATCTACTTTTAACGCAGATTTAACATGGTTGTTCGGTCTCCTTATACTACACTCCATGGTTTCTATTCTGCGTTGGCCTTTATACATTCATAACTAGTAAATATTTTATTTAGAAATAAATTATCAATCTTAATTTTTAATAATATTTATGGGTTTGAAAATTACAGTTGATCTTAATTGTGTTACAGGCAGTTGCTGTTTATCGGCATTAATTACGGGATCATATGTACAAGGGCCGTGACAACAATCAGGATTCAAAATGGGTAAGTCCTATTATTTTTCCATCTAATTCGTTGCATAATTACTATAAAATAATCTTTTTTTTTCTACTATATCTTAACCGTTAATTTCGAAACAAAATTTGTATCATCAGAGTACATGGCGATCAATTAGTATATAAATAAAAATCGATTCGTCAAAAAATTTGTCCAAATTGCGTAACGGTCGTCACACGAACCGGTTTCTTTTGGAATTTCGTTCCGCATGACGCCATTATGTGGCGCCACTTTTAATTGAAGAATTAAAAATTGATATTACAATACGAATTAAAGAAAATATTTTTTTCCGATTAAAAGATTTTTTTTGTGGTGATAATTTTCTTCTTCTTTTTTTTCCAAATTTGGGATAATTTAAATAATTTAAAAGACAATAAGATTTTTTGTCTTTGTCGCGCAAAGAAACGAGGAATTTCCTATATGGGATTTTGCGAAGAAAGAGAATTGTGGATGGGACTACAAAGTGCCATGAATACCAAGAGAAACTTTGCAAAAATAATAATAAAAAAAAAAAAAAATGTACGAGGACATCGGTTGTATTTATCGACACGATTCTGCGGGCAGAGGCCATTTTTGTTCTCCTTTTTCTGGTCCTCCTTCGCCTTTTCACGAGACTACTCCCAAGTAGTTTGTAGTGTGTATATATATAAGCGGCGTCTTTTGAGTCCCCCCCAAAACAAAAAAGTTGGAGACACGGCGGTCCTTCGTGTTAACTGCACTCCCTTATACATTCATATCCTTGTTTAACATTGTTTCCTTAAAACAACACCAATTCACCTTTTCTTTTTTTTCGATTTTTAAAATAAATGAAGAAAATTTTTTGGGGAAAATAAGAGGAAATTTTTTTTTTGAGAATGAACGAAGAGATCGAAGGGGAAATAATAATAAACGGAGACAAGTCAGACGGGTTAACGGTGAAACAGTACGTGATGGGAGATCATTATTCCCAATTTGGAGAGTGGTTCTTGTCATTTGAAAAGGAAAAGGTTCGCGGATGTAGAACACGAGGGTAAAATTTTAGTCTTAACTCACTTTTCTAAAGTACTGGATTCTTTTTGGAATCCATCTCTAAATTTTGGAATCAAACTGCGAAAATTCGAAATACTTTTTTTTTGCCAAGAAAACCAAAAGAGATTTTGCATTGTTCCACTGATCATCTTAGTACTTCCAATCCTCTTTGGAATTTGAGAGAGCCTCGGAACAATTTATCCTCGAGGTCAGCGTTTTTTTTATATATATAGTGTCTTGAAATCGTGAGGACTTGTATTTCGCATAGAACTCCAACTATTGGTATGGGTATATATAATCTGGCCTCGGTAACCTTTCGAAATACCTCGTCGATCAAACGTTGTGTTCCAAGTTTCCTAAATGCTCGCGCTCCAGAATTCTTCAAATATAAAACTCGATCCAAGAATTCGGTTCCGATTACATTTTTTTTTTTTATCTTTTCAGTTCAGTTCCATAAAACAAAAGGAATTTTAAAATAACAAAATTCTACCTAAAGAATTTAAAATGTTACACTGTAAAACATTTACACTGTTCTTACACTGTTACGAAAATTACCTCCATGAAGTTGGCGTCGACAATTGTTTTTCACAAAGATCCAAAAATGTTAAATTAATTTTAAACAGATTTTGGGTTCAAATAGAGAAAATACTTTTTAAGAATGACCCAAAATCTATTTAAAAATAATTTTGATATTTTTGGTGTGAAAAAAAAATTTCAACCTCCTTCATGTGAAGGTCCAAAATTTAATACCAACTTTAAGGTACTAAATTGTCATTTGGTTCTATTTTGATAAGTAAAATTAATACTTTCGTTTCAAAAGTGCGATTTTTCCTTTATGAGAAATGAACTTTTAGTAAAGGTTTGAGAAAGTTAGTTTTCAATAAAGGCACTTTCGTGAAGAGCATCTTGCATGATATTGCATAATATGTGAAACGTTAAAGGTTAAAATGGAATAAAGAAAAGTTGACAGGCGTTGAAAGAATATTTAACAAAAGGAAATAATAGTTTAAAGCAAATTTTTCCAAAAAAAAGCCTCGAGTTTTATTTTGTTGATGGTCCTCTGATTTGAAAATTTAACGGCAGAAACTATATAGAATTATTTTAGAATTTCAAAAATTATAGCGATGTTATCGATCGTGGCACGTGAACTGGATCGTGCTGAATAAATACATGATTCGAAATCTCTTCGAAATTTTATATATGTATATATATACACAATCTTGATTGGGACATAGGAATAATTTTTTTTCCTCGAAAAAATCGATTTTTGTTTAAAAAAAAAAAACACATTTCGATTAATTTTTACTATCTAAAATCATCGTTTATAATTTTTAGATTCAATTCATTTTTAGAAACCGAAGATTTTGCAAAAGTCATTAATCAAAAAAAAAAGCAAACAATAGACTGTATTCATTATATATGCGAATTCACAATTGCAGAATGACTAAACATTTTTGAATAATAGTCTATACCACGAATTTAAAATTTAACCGCTTTATTGTGAATGTTAAATTGTTATAAAATAGTTCGTTAGCGAAATACAAAAAAAATAATAATAATAATAATTGGTTAATTTACATTCGAATTATATTTAATCAGGTGAAAAATCGAAAATTAAAGCAGTGAATGGTAAAATTAAGTAAATAAAATTTATTATTAAATTCATTTAAATGAATAATTTTAAATTGAAAACTAAATAATTTAATGTTATTTAATTTAATTATAAAAATTTAATAATAAAATAATAATATAATAATTAATTAATAATTATATTAAATCATTAATTGAAAAACTTAAAATTCCCTCTAAATAATATTTCATAGCAATGACGATCGGAATATTGGCTAACTTTATTAGATACATTATAACCAAAATGTCATTCTCGCCAAGAGAGGTTTGGTTAAATTTTGAACAAAATTTGAAATTTCATTCAAAATTCTATTAAATGTAATGTATTGAAATTAAATAAAAGTCATCAAATTTTTTTCATTCTTTTTTTCACAAGGATTGTAACCTCACAAAAATCTTTATGTATTCATCAGAATGAATAATTTAAAAAATATTTTTGGTTTACATGTTTCACGAAACGTTTGTTCCAGTGAGTAAAATAATAAAAAATTAATTACTATTTTCTTTAATTATTATTATTACAAAATTATTGTAATTTTCTAAATTAATATTAAATAAATGACTTATTTAAAATAATTCCCAATGAAAATAATCTTTCATAGAATCAACTCAAGGCATACATAGGGGGGAGAATATTTTAAAGAACAAATATTTTAGATCAAAATCACTTAAAAATGTTAAGTCAGATCCATTTTTAAAATCGACAAATGTAAATAAAGGAAAATTTGAAAATAATTTAAATAAAACAAAAACCATATACGGTGGTACAAAAAAAAGATCGTCATTGGAAAAAAGTAATTCACTCGATAGTCTTTATCATATTAATAATGGATACAGTGGAAATCATGAATTTAAAAATTCTTTATGCAACAATAATGAGAAAAATATGAAAAAATCATCATCAAATGAAATAAAAAATTCAAAACAAAATTTTTTAAATCAAGAAGCACGATCTTATGCAAAACTTATTGCAAATTATAGTCGAGCAATGGAAAATGATTCAATTTATACAAAATCATTTGATCAAAATTATGGAAGATCATGTGCATCAATAACAGATTCTCAATTTAATTCATTTGTTCCTCCATTTTCTAAAATGAAAAAAAAAGAAATTAAAAATGGTTCAATTTTAAATAGAAGAAATTCATCATTATCATCACCAAAATATCGTCATGATATTTATAATAAAAATGAAAATCGAAATTCATTTTATAGTACAGATTCGGGTACATATAAAGAGATTGTGAAAATTGATAATATAATTGTGACGAAAAATACAAAATCAAATCAAAAGGAAAATATTGTTGAAAGTGATTTTAAATTAGATGTTAAGGATGTCCTTGACAGTTGCACTGCACGTGCTGATTGGTTAGATAAGGTTATAAAGGCACACAAGGAACTCAAAATGAAAAATATGATTCAAAATAATAATTACATTTCTAAAGCACCGGAGGCGAAATTAACTGCTATTAGTAAAATGGAGCAAGCAAGCAAAGTAGGTTTTTGGTAAAAAAAAAATTATTTTCTTTAAAAATTTTCATTTTTATCTCTCCCTTTTTTTTAGTCGGATGGCAATAATTCAAAACCAGTTCCATTACTGAATGTTATTGACGCCGAATGTCCTATGGAATCATCATTTAAACCAGTTATCGACTCTTATGCATCTGAGATAAAATCAAATGTAGATCGAGAAAATCCCACACAATTTATAAAATTAAAGAAAAATACATCTAATGATCAAAATTCGAAAATTATTGACAAAATGCCAAATGAAATTAGCCAAACAAAGAAAACAGAAATAAGAGAAAATTCTCAAAAAGGTGACAATTTTAATAAATCCAATTCATCGAATTCTGACAACACTAAAGACACAACAAATCCCCCTCGAAATTGCATTAATTTTCAAATAAATGGTCAAACATCGTCTGATTTTGTCAAAAATAAATCATCAATAAAAATTTTAAATTCATTGGAAAAAATTGAAATTCGTATACCAATTAATAATCTATTTTATGATGATAAAAATGACAATTTGAAATTAAAAAAATCCACATTAAATCTTCAGATATTGGCAAAAATTGAAACATCCGAAAATAATGATAACGTGAAAAATGAAACAGATTTGAATGTAAAATTAATTGATACATCGTTAAAAAAAGTATCAAAAGAAATTAATAACAAGGAATCTGCCAAGGAATCATTAGTTAAAATTAATGATAATTTAGCTAAGGAAATTAGTAATAAAAATAATGAAAAAATTAGAAAACGAACAATAATTTCGCGAGTGATAGACAAAGAATTGGAAAAACATGTGAAAAAAATTACCACATCACCATCATTGACAACAACAACTGAGACGAAGAAAAATTTCTCTAACATGGAAGCAGTGAAGCCTGAAACAATAAAACTGAACCAAGAGCCATGGACAATTGACAAGGTGACAAAGACGATGGACATGGTGATTGATCAAAAGAAGCTAAACGAGATTGACAAAAAAATTTTAGCCCCCACAACATCAGGTACGTTGAAATCTAAATTGAAAAATCCAATCGAAGAAGAAGAAGTGGCGTCGAAAAAAATAAATGAAAAATACACCGTAACTAAAGTATCTCCTGGACCTTTGAAAATTCATCACACTGCAAAATCTCATACAACAGATAAAAAGCAAAGAACGATCAACATTGATACAAAAGATCGAATTGACAATAAAATCATTGCAAAAAAAGAGATTCTTAAAAAGAGGAACGAAATAAAAAAAGACATAGTCCCCAAGGAATTGAAACCATTGGAGAAGAAAAAAGATGGAACATTAATCGATTATGGTTTAAATGTTGTGACAAGAAAAAATAAGGATCAGCCAATTAAGGCGACAATTAAGGAAATTTTAACTGTTAAAGAGAAGAAAATAAATTCTTCAATTGATCAATTAAAAACACCATATCAATTGAAAAAAACCGAAATATTCAATCATCAAAAATTAGAATCAAATCAAATTTTATCGGTCGCAACTTCTGAATTATCCACACCATCCCACGAGGATTTAAATGAAGCAAAATTCATCGATTTCAAAATGGTACTTAAACTTCAAGATTTTGATGAAAATCACATTTTTTCTGGAACATCATCAAAGGTTTATATAGTTAATTACAAAAATACAATAAATTTGAGTTAAAATTTTTGAAATTTGTTTTTTGTATATACAGAAAACAGGCGTTTTAAAATCGTTGAAAAAGGACATAATCGTGAAACCCAATAATAAAGGATCAAAGACCACGGATTCATCATTATCGTCAATGATAAATGATAAAAGAGACATTACCGTGAAAATTGATGATTGCTCGCAAAATCATCAGTCGGCGTGTAAAATAAATTCAATGAGAAAAAATACAGTGAAATTTTCCAAGACGAATGAAAATAATGGAACACGAAGTGCCGGACATGTTGAGAGAATAAAAAAAATTCCATCAACAATGAATAAATTGTCATATAGAGAAAAGACGAATACCATTAAAAGTGCATCATTATTGAAGGATCGATTACAACGTTCGGAAAAGGAAATTTTATATTCAAATTGGCTTCAAAATTACAATAATAAGGTAAAAATTTCCGAATTACATCATTAATGTATTGTCTTTTAAGGTACGTTTACAATACAAAGCACTGTTGGTTCTTTATGTATTTTTTTGCATTGTAGACAAGATTTTTAAGGTACGTTTACAATACGATGTACGATTGGTTAATACATTTTAATATGTATTCTTCGCATTGTTGACAGACCTTAAAGTATGTATTTCATAGGAAAAATACCAATGTTCCATTTAACCAAAAAATTCACCATTTTTCATAATTCTCATTCAACTATTTGCTCTAGTAAAAATTAAAAGTTACTAAATTTTAACTGAAATGTCACTAGAGCAGGGTGCGGTAGTTGACGAATGGGAATTTTTGTTATTCGAGGAACATTGATATCTTTTCTATCGTGATTCTTAAGGTCCATTTACAATACAAAGGAGGATTTGTTGATTCGGATATAGTTCCGAATAGCACATACCTCCGATTTCAATAAAACTTAGTATCCCTACGTAATTTGGTGCGCTGATTACCAAAATCATAGTGAAAATTGGCGGAAATTTAATTATCATGGTAAAAACCATAAAAAACACCATAAAATCATGGTTTTTTTCGATTATCTCGTAAAAAACAAAAAACTTCGAAAAAAGTTTTAGACGAAAGTTGTAGATCTCTAAAAAACACACATTTCATGTTTTATGCATTTTTTACCAAAAGTCATTATTTTTCGAGAAAAACGCAAAATAGTAAACACGGCCTTCGGCCGCGTAAGGTACTGCTCGCTTCTCTTTTTAAGAAATCTTGGCGAGAGGGGGTGGATGTGTCCGAAAGTAATTTGCAGAAATTGTGGGGTGGAGTCTACAGCAGCGGTAAACGCAAAATAGTAAACACGGCCTTCGGCCGCGTAAGGTACTGCTCGCTTTTCTTTTTAAAAAAACCTTGGCGAGAGGGGGTGGATATGGCCGAAAGTATTTTGCGGAATTCGTTGGATCCTGAGTAATGGTGAATATGATAATTTCTGCAAATTACTTTCGGACACATCCACCCCCTCTCGCCAAGATTTCTTAAAAAGAGAAGCGAGCAGTACCTTACGCGGCCGAAGGCCGTGTTTACTATTTTGCGTTTTTCTCGAAAAATAATGACTTTTGGTAAAAAATGCATAAAACATGAAATGTGTGTTTTTTAGAGATCTACAACTTTCGTCTAAAACTTTTTTCGAAGTTTTTTGTTTTTTACGAGATAATCGAAAAAAACCATGATTTTATGGTGTTTTTTATGGTTTTTACCATGATAATTAAATTTCCGCCAATTTTCACTATGATTTTCGTAATCAGCGCACCAAATTACGTAGGGATACCAAGTTTTATCGAAATCAGAGGTATGTGCTATTCGGAACTGCACCCGTTGATTCACTGTTATTAATTCTGTGGGGGCGCATGATTATCCCATAAAAATTAAATTAAAATTTCCATTTTAAAAATTTTTATTAGATATAATTATTTTTTAGACGAATTTTTATTTTTCCAATTAACATTTGACAGAATTACTTTTTAAACAAATTTTAATTTAACATAATTCTTATATATCGAAATTTTATTTGGCAGAATTCTTAAAACGCCGAATTTTCATTTGTCCGAAATTGCAAATGGCCGAATAAACAATTGATTTTGGCGCGATTTTTAAAATTACTAAATCACAATTTTTGTGGATAATTTTTGATTGGTTGATTTTAAAAATCGCGCCAAAAACCTTTCTGTCAATTATGTTTGTTCGGCCATTTGCAATTTCGGATAAATGAAAATTCGTCGTTTTAAGAATTCTGCGAAATAAAATTTCGTTGTCTAAGAATTCTGTTAATTAAAAATTCTTTAAAAAAAAAAGAAATTCTGACAAATGTTAATTTGAAAAATGAAAATTCGTGTAAAAAATAATTCTATGTAATGAAATTGTTGAAAATTCTCACTAATTATTTTTTATGGTATAATCATGCACCCCATTCTGTGTCATTGTAGATAGACCTTAAAGTACCTCGTCAGTTTTGAATAAACGTCCGACAATTACAAATGCATTCAGAAAAAATACAGAAAATTTGTATAAAATTGTAATAAAAGGAAATTTTATAATTATGAAATAATAATTTCAATTGAAAATTTAAATAATAATAATAATAATAATAATAATAGCATTGAATAAGACTAAAAAATAGAAAAAAAAAGTAAATAAAATATTTTTTTTTCTTTTTCTTCTGCAAAATTATTACCAAGTGTGAAAGTAAGCGCAAGGATATTTCCAGCATATAGTGAATAAATGGTCCGGTTTATTAGACATACTACTGCGTTTGCTGTGAGTTTTATTGGTCATGAAACTCATGAAGATTGGGTAATTAAAATTCTCATTAAAGCCACTAGAGCGGCATCTTGAAACGAATTGCAGACAATGGGAGCTTGAACGAGGTCGTGAGCCCACCAGAAGGGATAGTGAATATAGTCTTTTGCCGCGAGAGAGAGAGAGAGTAGCAAGAAGGGCACGAGTGCTTCGATATATAGCCAACTGACCATAAAGAATCAAGAAAAGACCCAAGAGCCGCGGCGTCGTATCTCTCGCTTTCAATCAGAAAAAAAAAGTCCCTCAAACGATAAAAGCCCCAACGAGAAGAGTGCAATATTAACTTTTATCTGATCATATATATATATATATATATAATTTTTTCTGTACCCTCTTTTAAGAAAACTCGAAAAGAAAATATTACTGCGAATAAAAAAATATTTATTTTCTCAGCCGCAGATCTAAGAATTTATATCTCGAATGATGAATGATGATCTTGCAAGGTTGCGGTAGTGTCCCGCTGGGGTTAATTTTTTGGTAAATCCCAAAATACAGGTAGAAAAATTCTCCATCTATTAATATTGATCCTCCTTCTCTCTATATATGGAATATCTCTCTCTCTCTCTCTAAAAAAAAGGTTCGGGAAAAATTAGTATATTCAAAGGCAGGAATTTTGTGAAAAAAAAAGAACCACAAAAGTCAAAACAATGAATTTAATTGTGAGAAAGAAAAAAAAAATCTTCCCAGAACTATACATCAAATATAATATTTTACGAGTAGATCGTAAAAAAAAAATTGACACAATCCCAAGAGGCGGTTTCTTTAATTAATATTTCTGATGAATTTTCTTTTTGAACGTGGAAAAGAATTTATTTCACATATCTGTCTTTATTTAAAAAAAAAAGATTTAATTTTTTTTGACTTTCTAACCTTAAAATTATAACGTATTTAAGGTCATCCTTTAAGGAGTAAGAGCAAAATGATGGAAGCGAGTAAAGTATAGAATATACGAGTTTTCGTCGACCCGGATCTAGCGTATTCGCGACACGTATATTCACCTGTACTTGTGTGTATAGAACGTTGTATGTGTGTATAGCCATATTTATATATATATATATATAGAATCGGTCCCTATGTATATGGTATTGTATATTTATAGCCGAGATTCTGGTCCCACTTTGCAAGGACGACCAGGCGCCCCTTCTCTCTCTCTCTTTTGATTCGACGTGCATCCGATCATCCTTTGTTTGTTTTAATTATGTTCGCGTCGCACGCCATTTGGACGTTAATAATTTTTATATTAATTTTTTTTTGTATGCATCTCATCGTATTTCGATTAATTTAGCTACTGAATTACACGCTATTCACGTATATATATATATATCGTGCATTGTAGACGGACCTTTATATATTTTTACATTGCAGAAAGCCCTTAACGTACGTCTACATTGTAGACACGCCCTTAATTTCGGGATATTTACTTTGTAGATTGACCTTAACATAGGTATGTTTAAGGCAGACCTTTATTTATATTTACATTGTAGACAGACCTTTATTTATATTAACATTGTAGACGGACCTTTATATAAGGTATGTTTACATTGCAGAAAGACCTTAATGTACGTTTACATTGAAGATACGCCCTTAATTTATAGATATATTAACATTGTAGACTGACTTTAACATAGGTTTGTTTACATTGTAGACAGACCTTAAAATTTAGGTATGTTTACATTGTAGACAGACCTTAAAATTTAGGTATGTTTACATTGTAGACAGACCTTAAAATTTAGGTATGTTTACATTGTAGACAGACGTTAATAGAAGGTGCATTTACAATGCAAAGCTATAGTAACGCAATCAATCATTAATCGAAAATAGATCAGCGTTGTATTGTAGACTGACCCTTTAAAGTGTGTATACTTAACGTTGGTACACAAATAACGAATGTTAATCTTCTTTAAGGAAAATGAAGGCTAAAATATAACCTCAAAATTAAAAAATAATTTTTAACACAAACAAAATTTTAATAAAAACACAGAAAAAACGCTGGGTAAATTTTGTTGCGGGTAATTTTAACCAATGCTAATTCACATAGACGGTGGCGCCCTCAACTATAGGATAAAATTTGTTGCAGTTAATTTTTATACCGATTTTGGGGTAAAAATTCTACTTTTTTTTCGTGTGAATTAATTTCGAATAATTTTAAAAGATCTAGTTGTAGGCTTTTATTAAAATTTTGAGGTTATGTTAGCTCTTCCTCTGAATGTGAAATTATTTTTTTTTCACTCAGGGCAGAAATTTCAGTGACTTGTAGAAAAATTGCAAATAAAAATGTTGAAATTTAGTTAAAAAAAAAAAGATCAAAGCCGCTGAAAGTTGAAGGCACGACCATGTTTAACGACTTTGTCCAGGACGGCTAATTGAGTGGGCATTGATACGTCGCTCCCCTTTAAATCGATTACTTTAAGGTGAATGTGAAGAATGCGGCCTCCCTCGCTTGTATACACATATTGTCGGTCATTTACCTTTTCTCACCAGAGTCTTTGATTCTAAGAGTTATTCGTCGTTTATTGTATATATATATATATATATACACAAGTGCACCGTCAAAGACACACAGCATCTTCAACTCGAGAGAAACAATCGGTGAAGCAAAGCGCCGATCTCAGTGAAGACGTCTTCTCTCTTTCTCTCACTCACTCATTCTCTCTCTCTCTCTCTATATATATATATATATATGTATTAGAGTAATTCCTGGATAATGGGGTAATTGCTTTGTGAATCTCTACGAAGCCGCCTTTTCAAAGACAAATCTTTTGCCCTTTTTTTATCCGATGTGTCGCGTCATGCCCTTCTTTTGTAGAGAAATAATCGACAAATACAAATATTGCTTTCGTTTTCCTATTTTTTATAATGAAAAAAAATTTTTTTAAACAAAATTTCTATTCTAGAAAAAAATTTTTTTTTTTTATCTAAAACAACGATAACTTTTCCTGGAACAGCGATATTTTTTTCTATAGAATAGCGAAAAATTTTGCTGTTTTAGTGAAATATATTTAGTGTTTTAGGTGAAAATTTTTTTACATGTACGGAAATGTTTATTATAAGTATATGTAATTTATACACCCAGAGAAATGTTTTATTTGAATCATATATACTTGAGTTAAATAAACGTATATTTGTCTTATTATTATATAGGTCCATTTATTTAGCGTAAATAAAAATTTCATTTGTCATAAATGAGATTTTTATTTGAAATCAAAAAAAATTTACTTGCAACAAATAAATATTTATTTGAAACAACTAAATATTTATTTAAAACAACTAAATATTTATTTGAAGCAACTAAATATTTATTTAAAGCAACTAAATATTTATTTGAAACAACTAAATATTTATTTAAAGCAACTAAATATTTATTTGAAGCAACTAAATATTTATTTGAAACAATTAAATATTGATTTTAGGAAACAACTAAATATTTATTTGAAATAAAAAAAAAATATTTAGTTTGCTCTGAGACAAATAATTTAACATTTCTCTGGGTGCAAGTGCAATTACTGTGGTATAGCAAAGAATGTGGAGAATGTTAGTGGTTTCAGTTTTATGAGATTTTTGATTGTGCATCAACTTATAATGAATATTTTCATTTGTGGTGAAATTTTTTTGTTTACAAAATATGTGAATGCAATTTTCGATATCGAAAAAGAAATAAAAAAAAAATTTTTTTTTTTATCAAATCTTAATATGCAATAAAAATCAATTGATGATTAGGCAAAAATGGAATTATTTCATTGTTATCGAGTTGTATTATTTTTCTTATCGCAAAATGTTTTCCGCGCATTATCAACACACCTGTGCTTTACCATTTATGTTTATAAAAAAAAAAAAAAAAAAAATCCTTATCGATTGCGATTAAGTCATATATTTCTAAAAAAAAACTAACTTCCCTTAAAATATTATTATACCTTTTTTTTCGCAACGAAAATAAATTTTCATCGTAATAATTCATGATAAAAAATTCCTTCAAGTTTAATTAATTTTAATTTGTGACTTAAAGGTCGGACATTGCACTATAATGGAATATGACGAAACTGTTATATATATATATTAAAATGATGCTTTTTTAAAAACTATAAATTATCTCGCACTCGATATGTATTTTCATTGCTGGGAAACGAGTTTTCTATGGGCATGTGAGAGAGGAGAGAGAGAGAGAAAAAAAAAAACAAGATTGCCATAAAAGTGTCGTATGCTGTAAGAACCTTTCCATATTACTTTGAAGAACAAGGCGAAAAGAGAAACTGGATTATAAAATGTAATCTATATATATACATGTGGGTTACGAATATATTTTCAGAATGAATTCAATTGGGGCGGAAAAAAAATTATTTTCTTTCTTTTTCCTAATTTTTCAATTAAAAAAAAAAAAAAAAAAAAAAAAAAAAAAAAAAAAAAAAACCTGTAAAATAGTACACTGAAAATAAATTTATTTTATTCAAATAATTACTTGACTATTATCAAATAAATATTTACTTAAATCAAATAAATAATTACTTGGACCAAATAAATATTTTCTTGAACCAAATAAATATTTTCTTGAACCAATAATAATAAATATTTACTTGAACCCAATAAATATTTTCTTGAACCAATAATAATAAATATTTACTTGAACCCAATAAATATTTTCTTGAACCAAAAATAATTATTGAATCAATTAAATAGTATATTTGTTTCAAATACAGAAATTATTGGTTCAAATACTGCGTTTGTTTTATTCAATTATTTGGTTTCAAAGGTTTCAAAAATTATTTGGTTTAAGTAAATATTTATTTGATAATAGTCAAGTAATTATTTGAATCAAATAAATTTTTTTTTTTTTCACATAATAATATTTTTCTTTCTATTAATTTCTCATATATATATATATCGGAAAAAATATTCTTAGAAGACTGCTGTATCAGCAATTGCAATTATCTCCCCTTAAATTCTTTTGATAACGTTTATATACAAAAGGAAAAGTTGCATTATAAAGTAAAAGGAATTCTGATTATATTTTTTTTTTTTTATACTGGTTTTGAAAATTAACCTTATATGATTGGAAATGGAATTTGTGACAATGCAACCAGTTTGCTGACCAGTTACGTTTTGCTTTCCTTCTTTCTCTCTCTCTCTTTGAACGTTCTAAATAACAACCGTCAGAAAGTGAATGTAAACAATCATTTTTGTTTTTTATGCCAACCAAAAAGAAGCTAAATGCAAATTTTATTTCTAATAAAAAAAAAAACGAAATTTCATAAACTCACTTTCAAAAAATGTGAAATAAAAAGTCTTCCCTCTGAATCGAAGTTTCATAATTTTTTAAAGGAGAAATTTTCCCGGCACTTTTTTTCTTCTTATACAGTGATCCCTTTTTGTAGATCACGAGGTGAATAAAAAAAAAAAAAATGCACTTTATGATTTCTTTCGCTCCATCTAAGTCGAGAGTCAGCTGACTGGGACAAGATATGATGTCACCAGATACACTGATCAACGTTATACACACGTTCGACGTGCGTTCTCCATACTCCTAAGCCATGACTCCCACTGGACCAACGCCTACATATGCACGTCACGATTGGTGCTTCCTTTCACATTTTTTTTTTTTTCAAATATTTCTTTTCTTTCTCCTATACTCTTGTGGATTTTTTTTTCCAAACGCACCCACGTAAAAATCATCATTCGCAGAAGGAAGTAATATTTATATTTTCGCGCACATTTCTCTGATGTAATATTTACGATCTACTTTCGTACTCGTTACAATGTTCGGAAATCCAATTATTATTATTATACAACTAATTTAAATAAATAGTAAATTAGTAAATAGTATTCGGAATTTTTTATCTTTTAGTATCGTGATTATTATTATTATTATTAATTACTGTTATGCAAATTTCATATAGGTTGGATCATTTTTTTAAAAATATATATATATGCTTCTTCTTTACGAAAGATAATCTCTAAATCCTATTATAAATCTTCGAGAAACTTACAACGCTTTCCATTTATTAGTACATTCAGAAAACTGGTTTTCATGCACCGGGATATAATATCGACCACATATTATTATTATTATTTTTAAATAAAAAATCAGACCAATGAAGAAGAAAATTTCACGCTCGAGAAGAATTATATTGAAATATTGAACAGTTATAATTTTACTGTATATTACAAAAGTAATTTTACATCTCTTTCTTCTAATTTACCTCTTTCACAAATATAAGAGAATTTAATAACTTAATTTTCCCGGTTCAACGGAATATCATTTTTTACGACTCTATAATTGGAATGACGCACACATTTATAGGTTTCATAAAATAAAAATTTATATATATATATATATTCTACAATGATCGTACGATATGTGGTAAAAGTTATAAATAATTTACAATAGAAATAATAGTTTCAACTAAAAGTAATACCCTAATAAAATTAGAATAGTGAACGACTTTTTTTTCTAATAGTTCTAATTTAAAACGCCGTTTTCACCGTGTGGATTAAATTTTAACTCCGCGCTGATTAAAAGAAGTCTGCGTAGAACATTCGTAAATGTTCGTACACACACACCCAGAAAAATGATTTATTTGAACCAAATAAAATATATTTGAGTTAAATAAATGTATATATTTGTCTCACACACAAAAAACAAATGCTGAAACCATTAACATCTTAAAATCAAAATGCCTTAAAACTAGTGTAATTTTAATCTTAAAACTAGATTAAGTCAATTTTAGGACTTAAAATCATACACTCAAGGCTGAAATTCAGTAAAAATGGTTCTAATGTTAACGGTTTTAGTCAAAAGTGAACTGAAATTAAGTATTATTTTTTAGTGTGCAGAGCCTACTAACTTATTTATTTGGCGTAAATAAAAATTTTATTTGTCATAAATAAATTTTTCTTTGGCTCAAATAAATTTTTTATTTTAATGAAATAAAATATATTTGCAATAAATAAATGAGTTAGTAGGCTCGGAGACAAATATATACCATTTCTCTGAGTGCATGAGAGTTCCGTAAGGGCGAAAGTCGATAGATATAATCAAACAATTTTCACCCTTACGGAAAAGCGACTTATTTGGTTTTTTACATTGGACAGCAGAAATTTTTCTTTAAATTCGTCAAATTTACGAAGCAATCTCGATTCCTTTCTCGAACATAACCTCACATTTAATCATTTAGGGTCAGTTTCACCAACTCCTGATATAATAATTCATCAGCGGTTAAATTGGCTTTAATCGCCTGATTAACTTTTATTTGGTAAAAAAAAAAATAGCTAACTGGAAGAAAAAGAACTTCCCTACCTTATCGATAATAACCTTTTTGTCAGTTTTCTGACAATAAATATCAAAAATAAATTAAATAAAAAAATTTTAAATTGTGAAACATTAAATTACGGAGAACTTGAGTACGAACACCTTGGACATATGTCGAATCCAAAGAGAAAGAGAGAGAGAGAGAGCGCCGCCTCTTGTCAATTAGAAGCGACATTCGTGCGACAAGAAATGAAAAAAAAAAAAAAAAATTTCTCAACCGGGCTATTACTGCGAAGCCGCAAGTCGACAGGATTCGGGAGAATAACATTAACATAGGGATGCAAAAGAAAAAGAGAGAAGAAGAGAAGCTACTGATACTTTTATATATACTAAAAAGAATCGCAGGCAAGAAATCAATTCAACTTTCGTGAAATCGACGGAATTCTTTGATTTTCCATGGAATCAATCCGAGTTTCGCGCCCTACCAAAAACGAGTCAACAGTTAATTAACCGTGTAACAACGTTATTGTGACATGGCGTCTTCATTAGTTCGCGCGTTTCTCTTATTGTTACTTTTCGGTTTTTTCAAATTATCCATTGTGGATTTAAAAAACGAAACCTTAACTTTGCAAATTTCATCAGTTTCTAAAAATTATTTAATTAAAATTAAATTAATTTATTCACTGTAAAAAGAAGGTACTAAAGTAGTACCGATTTTAGGTATTAAAATAGAACCAAAAGGCAATTTAGTACCTAAAGTTGGTATTAAATTAATACCTCTTTTTTTACAGTGTAAACGAGCCTTAGGTATGAAAATCTATTTTTGATGTAGGACGAAAGAAAAGCTTATATAACAGTATAAGGTATATGCATATACAAATTAGTGTATACATATCATATTGGCAAGTCTGCAATTATTAGTCTCGATTGCCGTTTATTATACAGTTGACATACAGATATTATAGGGTTTTATGGAAATTGGAAATCAATGAGGGAGTCAGAGTTTTCATTTTAAACGACTTTGATCAATGATTTATATTTTATATTTATACATAAAATATTAGAGAATATAAATCTTGAAATTAATATATGGAAAGTCAAATTGGCAACGTACATAAACTTAGCGAAACAACTTCAAAAACCAAAAGTCTTATATAGACCAAAATTTGCCGCTTTTTAGTCGCTAATTAGTTGTGAAAAAAAAAATTTTGTCGCTCTTCAATTTTTTTTAAAATAGGGTGCTTTGCTAAGTTTACATAAAGTTAGCGAAGCACCCATTCTAACTCCGTTGTTTACAAAGATTCACAAAATTCTTCTTGACAGAAATTTGCCGTTTTTTTGCCGTAACAAGACCAAATAATTCATTTTCCAAAAACCCAAAAAATTAATTAAAAAAATTTAAAAAAAAAATTTTTTTAATTTCAAAAAAAAATTTTTTTAAATTTAAAAATAAAATTAAGAAAAAAATTGTTATACGAACTGTAAATGAATGTAAATTAAACAACTGCAGATGAATCACATAAGTACAGTAAAAAAAATGTAATTCATATAGAAAAAGAAAAACTTATTTGTTAAATTTTACATTAAACTAAATTAAATTATTTCATAAGAATTTAAAATCTATGCAAGAGAAAATACGTAATCATAAATTATAAAAAAAAATTAATCAACTACTCATACGAAGAACTACTCAAGAAAAAAAAAATATTCTTAAAAAAAATTAATTTCATTACCTCATTTCACTTACATATAACTAACTACAAAACTTTCATTAAAAATGTTAATTGTTATTAAAAATCAATTTTTTACTTCATTTTTGACGTTAACTTTTTTAAAACAGTATTTATCAATTTTAATTTGTCACGACAAAATCGAAACCAAATGAAATGATCTTAATAGTCAAAGCGACAAATTCCCCAAGTAAAATTTGAATTAAAAAAGTTAATTGATATTAAAAATCACATTTTCAATTTCGTTTCCGACTTAAAATTTTTTTAATCACTATTTATCAATTTTAATTTGTCACGACAAAATCGAAACCTACTTGAATACACTTAATAGTCAAAGCGACAAATTCCCCAATTAAAATTTTCATTAAAAAATATTAATTGTTATTAAAAATCACATTTTCAATTTCGTTTTCGACTCAAAATATGTTTAATCATTATTGATCAGGACAAAATCGAAACCTACTTGAATACACTTAATAGTCAAAGCGACAAATTCCCCAATTAAAATTTTCATTAAAAAATATTAATTGTTAATAAAAATCACATTTTCAATTTCGTTTTCGTCTTAAAATTTGATTAATCAATATTTATCAATTCTAATTTGTCACGACAAAATCGAAACCTACTTGAATACACTTAATAGTCAAAGCGACAAATTCCCCAATTAAAATTTTCATTAAAAAATATTAATTGTTAATAAAAATCACATTTTCAATTTCGTTTTCGACTTAAAATTTTTTTAATTCGTATTTATCAATTTTAATTTGTCACGACAAAATCGAAAACTACTTGAATACACTTAATAGTCAAAGCGACAAATTCCCCAATTAAAATTTTCATTAAAAAATATTAATTGTTAATAAAAATCACATTTTCAATTTCGTTTTCGTCTTAAAATTTGATTAATCCATATTTATCAATTCTAATTTGTCACGACAAAATCGAAACCTACTTGAATACACTTAAAAGTCAAAGTGACAAATTCCCCAATTAAAATTTTCATTAAAAAATATTAATTGTTAATAAAAATCACATTTTCAATTGCGTTTTCGTCTTAAAATTTGATTAATCCATATTTATCAATTTTAATTTGTCACGACAAAATCGAAACCTACTTGAATACACTTAATAGTCAAAGCGACAAATTCCCCAATTAAAATTTTCATTAAAAAATATTAATTGTTATTAAAAATCACATTTTCAATTTCGTTTTCGACTTAAAATTTTTTTAATCACTATTTATCAATTTTAATTTGTCACGACAAAATCGAAAACTACTTGAATACACTTAATAGTCAAAGCGACAAATTCCCCAAGTAAAATTTTCATTAAGAAAAATTAATTGTTATTAAAAATCACATTTTCAATTTCGTTTTCGTCTTAAAATTTGATTAATCAATATTTATCAATTCTAATTTGTCACGACAAAATCGAAACCTACTTGAATACACTTAATAGTCAAAGCGACAAATTCCCCAATTAAAATTTTCATTAAAAAATATTAATTGTTAATAAAAATCACATTTTCAATTTCGTTTTCGTCTTAAAATTTGATTAATCAATATTTATCAATTTTAATTTGTCACGACAAAATCGAAAACTACTTGAATACACTTAATAGTCAAAGCGACAAATTCCCCAAGTAAAATTTTCATTAAGAAAAATTAATTGTTAATAAAAATCACATTTTCAATTTTGTTTTCGACTCAAAATATGTTTAATCATTATTGATCAGGTTTAATTTGTCACGACAAAATCGAAACATAATTGAATACACTTAAAAGTCAAAGCGACAAATTCCCCAAGTAAAATTTTCATTATAAAAGATTAATTGTTAATAAAAATCACATTTTCAATTTCGTTTTCGACTTAAAATTTGTTTAATCAATATTTATCAATTCTAATTTGTCACGACAAAATCGAAACCTACTTGAATACACTTAATAGTCAAAGCGACAAATTCCCCAATTAAAATTTTCATTAAAAAAAATTAATTGTTAATAAAAATCACATTTTCAATTTCGTTTTCGTCTTAAAATTTGATTAATCCATATTTATCAATTCTAATTTGTCACGACAAAATCGAAACCTACTTGAATACACTTAAAAGTCAAAGCGACAAATTCCCCAATTAAAATTTTCATTAAAAAATATTAATTGTTAATAAAAATCACATTTTCAATTTCGTTTTCGTCTTAAAATTTGATTAATCCATATTTATCAATTTTAATTTGTCACGACAAAATCGAAACCTACTTGAATACACTTAATAGTCAAAGCGACAAATTCCCCAAGTAAAATTTTCATTAAGAAAAATTAATTGTTATTAAAAATCACATTTTCAATTTCGTTTTCGACTTAAAATTTTTTTAATTCGTATTTATCAATTTTAATTTGTCACGACAAAATCGAAACCTACTTGAATACACTTAAAAGTCAAAGCGACAAATTCCCCAATTAAAATTTTCATTAAAAAATATTAATTGTTAATAAAAATCACATTTTCAATTTCGTTTTCGTCTTAAAATTTGATTAATCCATATTTATCAATTTTAATTTGTCACGACAAAATCGAAACCTACTTGAATACACTTAATAGTCAAAGCGACAAATTCCCCAAGTAAAATTTTTATTAAGAAAAATTAATTGTTATTAAAAATCACATTTTCAATTTCGTTTTCGTCTTAAAATTTGATTAATCAATATTTATCAATTCTAATTTGTCACGACAAAATCGAAACCTACTTGAATACACTTAATAGTCAAAGCGACAAATTCCCCAATTAAAATTTTCATTAAAAAATATTAATTGTTAATAAAAATCACATTTTCAATTTCGTTTTCGACTCAAAATATGTTTAATCATTATTGATCAGGTTTAATTTGTCACGACAAAATCGAAACATAATTGAATACACTTAAAAGTCAAAGCGACAAATTCCCCAAGTAAAATTTTCATTATAAAAGATTAATTGTTAATAAAAATCACATTTTCAATTTCGTTTTCGACTTAAAATTTGTTTAATCAATATTTATCAATTCTAATTTGTCACGACAAAATCGAAACCTACTTGAATACACTTAATAGTCAAAGCGACAAATTCCCCAATTAAAATTTTCATTAAAAAATATTAATTGTTAATAAAAATCACATTTTCAATTTCGTTTTCGTCTTAAAATTTGATTAATCAATATTTATCAATTCTAATTTGTCACGACAAAATCGAAACCTACTTGAATACACTTAATAGTCAAAGCGACAAATTCCCCAATTAAAATTTTCATTAAAAAATATTAATTGTTAATAAAAATCACATTTTCAATTTCGTTTTCGACTTAAAATTTTTTTAATCACTATTTATCAATTTTAATTTGTCACGACAAAATCGAAAACTACTTGAATACACTTAATAGTCAAAGCGACAAATTCCCCAATTAAAATTTTCATTAAAAAATATTAATTGTTATTAAAAATCACATTTTCAATTTCGTTTTCGACTTAAAATTTTTTTAATCACTATTTATCAATTTTAATTTGTCACGACAAAATCGAAAACTACTTGAATACACTTAATAGTCAAAGCGACAAATTCCCCAAGTAAAATTTTCATTAAGAAAAATTAATTGTTATTAAAAATCACATTTTCAATTTCGTTTTCGTCTTAAAATTTGATTAATCAATATTTATCAATTCTAATTTGTCACGACAAAATCGAAACCTACTTGAATACACTTAATAGTCAAAGCGACAAATTCCCCAATTAAAATTTTCATTAAAAAATATTAATTGTTAATAAAAATCACATTTTCAATTTCGTTTTCGTCTTAAAATTTGATTAATCAATATTTATCAATTTTAATTTGTCACGACAAAATCGAAAACTACTTGAATACACTTAATAGTCAAAGCGACAAATTCCCCAAGTAAAATTTTCATTAAGAAAAATTAATTGTTAATAAAAATCACATTTTCAATTTTGTTTTCGACTCAAAATATGTTTAATCATTATTGATCAGGTTTAATTTGTCACGACAAAATCGAAACATAATTGAATACACTTAAAAGTCAAAGCGACAAATTCCCCAAGTAAAATTTTCATTATAAAAGATTAATTGTTAATAAAAATCACATTTTCAATTTCGTTTTCGACTTAAAATTTGTTTAATCAATATTTATCAATTCTAATTTGTCACGACAAAATCGAAACCTACTTGAATACACTTAATAGTCAAAGCGACAAATTCCCCAATTAAAATTTTCATTAAAAAAAATTAATTGTTAATAAAAATCACATTTTCAATTTCGTTTTCGTCTTAAAATTTGATTAATCCATATTTATCAATTCTAATTTGTCACGACAAAATCGAAACCTACTTGAATACACTTAAAAGTCAAAGCGACAAATTCCCCAATTAAAATTTTCATTAAAAAATATTAATTGTTAATAAAAATCACATTTTCAATTGCGTTTTCGTCTTAAAATTTGATTAATCCATATTTATCAATTTTAATTTGTCACGACAAAATCGAAACCTACTTGAATACACTTAATAGTCAAAGCGACAAATTCCCCAATTAAAATTTTCATTAAAAAATATTAATTGTTAATAAAAATCACATTTTCAATTTCGTTTTCGTCTTAAAATTTGATTAATCCATATTTATCAATTCTAATTTGTCACGACAAAATCGAAACCTACTTGAATACACTTAAAAGTCAAAGTGACAAATTCCCCAATTAAAATTTTCATTAAAAAATATTAATTGTTAATAAAAATCACATTTTCAATTGCGTTTTCGTCTTAAAATTTGATTAATCCATATTTATCAATTTTAATTTGTCACGACAAAATCGAAACCTACTTGAATACACTTAATAGTCAAAGCGACAAATTCCCCAATTAAAATTTTCATTAAAAAATATTAATTGTTATTAAAAATCACATTTTCAATTTCGTTTTCGACTTAAAATTTTTTTAATCACTATTTATCAATTTTAATTTGTCACGACAAAATCGAAAACTACTTGAATACACTTAATAGTCAAAGCGACAAATTCCCCAAGTAAAATTTTCATTAAGAAAAATTAATTGTTATTAAAAATCACATTTTCAATTTCGTTTTCGACTTAAAATTTTTTTAATTCGTATTTATCAATTTTAATTTGTCACGACAAAATCGAAACCTACTTGAATACACTTAAAAGTCAAAGCGACAAATTCCCCAATTAAAATTTTCATTAAAAAATATTAATTGTTAATAAAAATCACATTTTCAATTTCGTTTTCGTCTTAAAATTTGATTAATCCATATTTATCAATTCTAATTTGTCACGACAAAATCGAAACCTACTTGAATACACTTCCCAGACAGCACATAACATTGCGGCAATGTTTTGGCAATATTGCTGGGCATGTTTCGCAATATTGCCGTGTAACATTACAGCAATGTTGCCACAACATTAAAATGTCCCACCCTGCTCAATATTGCACAGTATGCTTGCCACAATTTATGTCAAAGTTGCACCACAAGCTTGCTGCAATGTTGCACGGTTACATTGCCGCAAGATTGCTCGGCAAGTTTGCATCGTAAGCTTGCTGTAAGATTC
The DNA here is from genome assembly GCF_019393585.1 of Leptopilina boulardi. Lineage (NCBI taxonomy): Eukaryota > Metazoa > Arthropoda > Insecta > Hymenoptera > Figitidae > Leptopilina > Leptopilina boulardi. The sequence goes on from NW_026137885.1 coordinate 1,220,782, forward strand.
ATGTAAGGTCGAATAGTAAGCTAGCTGCAAACTTAATGCTACAGAAAATTCTCGCCGAAGGCACTTTTCTTACATTTATTGTCAGTTTTTTGGCTATATAATATTTGAACGTCACTTCAAAAAAGGAAATATCCATAATTTAAATTTTATTTTACTTAATTGTTCAATTAAAAAAAATTAAAGATAGGATAAAAAATGGAATTAAAACATTTAAATCTAGCTATTTTTTAATGGAAGAAAAAATTATTTTAATGGCCTACGGCGAGAATTTTCTGTAGCATCAAGTTTGCAGCTAGCTTACTATTCGACCTTACACCAATCTTACGATGCAAACTTGCCGAGCAATCTTGTGGCAATGTTACCGTGCAACATTGCTGCAAGCTTGTGGTGCAACCTTGACATAACCTTGTGGCAAGCTTACTGTGCAATATTGAGCAAGGTGGGACATTTTAATGTTGTGGCAACATTGCTGTAATGTTACAAGGCAATATTGCGAAACTTGCCCACCAATATTGCCGCAACATTGCCGCAATGTTATGTGCTGTCTGGGTTAAAAGTCTAAGCGACAAATTCCCCAAGTAAAATTTTCATTAAAAAATAATAATTGTTATTTTTTTTTAATGAAAATTTTACTTCGGGAATTTGTCGCTTAGACTTTTAAGTGTATTCAAGTAGGTTTCGATTTTGTCGTGACAAATTAAAATTGATAAATACGAATTAAAAAAATTTTAAGTCGAAAACGAAATTGAAAATGTGATTTTTAATAACAATTAATTTTTCTTAATGAAAATTTTACTTGGGGAATTTGTCGCTTTGACTATTAAGTGTATTCAAGTAGTTTTCGATTTTGTCGTGACAAATTAAAATTGATAAATAGTGATTAAAAAAATTTTAAGTCGAAAACGAAATTGAAAATGTGATTTTTAATAACAATTAATATTTTTTAATGAAAATTTTAATTGGGGAATTTGTCGCTTTGACTTTTAAGTGTATTCAAGTAGGTTTCGATTTTGTCGTGACAAATTAGAATTGATAAATATGGATTAATCAAATTTTAAGACGAAAACGAAATTGAAAATGTGATTTTTATTAACAATTAATATTTTTTAATGAAAATTTTAATTGGGGAATTTGTCGCTTTGACTATTAAGTGTATTCAAGTAGGTTTCGATTTTGTCGTGACAAATTAGAATTGATAAATATTGATTAATCAAATTTTAAGACGAAAACGAAATTGAAAATGTGATTTTTAATAACAATTAATTTTTCTTAATGAAAATTTTACTTGGGGAATTTGTCGCTTTGACTATTAAGTGTATTCAAGTAGGTTTCGATTTTGTCGTGACAAATTAAAATTGATAAATACGAATTAAAAAAATTTTAAGTCGAAAACGAAATTGAAATTGTGATTTTTAATAACAATTAATTTTTCTTAATGAAAATTTTAATTGGGGAATTTGTCGCTTTGACTATTAAGTGTATTCAAGTAGTTTTCGATTTTGTCGTGACAAATTAGAATTGATAAATATTGATTAAACAAATTTTAAGTCGAAAACGAAATTGAAAATGTGATTTTTATTAACAATTAATCTTTTATAATGAAAATTTTACTTGGGGAATTTGTCGCTTTGACTTTTAAGTGTATTCAATTATGTTTCGATTTTGTCGTGACAAATTAAACCTGATCAATAATGATTAAACATATTTTGAGTCGAAAACGAAATTGAAAATGTGATTTTTAATAACAATTAATATTTTTTAATGAAAATTTTAATTGGGGAATTTGTCGCTTTGACTATTAAGTGTATTCAAGTAGGTTTCGATTTTGTCGTGACAAATTAGAATTGATAAATATGGATTAATCAAATTTTAAGACGAAAACGAAATTGAAAATGTGATTATTATTAACAATTAATATTTTTTAATGAAAATTTTACTTGGGGAATTTGTCGCTTTGACTATTAAGTGTATTCAAGTAGGTTTCGATTTTGTCGTGACAAATTAAAATTGATAAATATGGATTAATCAAATTTTAAGTCGAAAACGAAATTGAAAATGTGATTTTTAATAACAATTAATTTTTCTTAATGAAAATTTTACTTGGGGAATTTGTCGCTTTGACTATTAAGTGTATTCAAGTAGGTTTCGATTTTGTCGTGACAAATTAAAATTGATAAATATGGATTAATCAAATTTTAAGACGAAAACGAAATTGAAAATGTGATTTTTATTAACAATTAATATTTTTTAATGAAAATTTTAATTGGGGAATTTGTCGCTTTGACTATTAAGTGTATTCAAGTAGGTTTCGATTTTTTCGTGACAAATTAGAATTGATAAATATTGATTAATCAAATTTTAAGACGAAAACGAAATTGAAAATGTGATTTTTAATAACAATTAATTTTTCTTAATGAAAATTTTACTTGGGGAATTTGTCGCTTTGACTATTAAGTGTATTCAAGTAGGTTTCGATTTTGTCGTGACAAATTAAAATTGATAAATACGAATTAAAAAAATTTTAAGTCGAAAACGAAATTGAAATTGTGATTTTTAATAACAATTAATTTTTCTTAATGAAAATTTTAATTGGGGAATTTGTCGCTTTGACTATTAAGTGTATTCAAGTAGGTTTCGATTTTGTCGTGACAAATTAGAATTGATAAATATTGATTAAACAAATTTTAAGACGAAAACGAAATTGAAAATGTGATTATTATTAACAATTAATATTTTTTAATGAAAATTTTACTTGGGGAATTTGTCGCTTTGACTATTAAGTGTATTCAAGTAGGTTTCGATTTTGTCGTGACAAATTAAAATTGATAAATATGGATTAATCAAATTTTAAGTCGAAAACGAAATTGAAAATGTGATTTTTAATAACAATTAATTTTTCTTAATGAAAATTTTACTTGGGGAATTTGTCGCTTTGACTATTAAGTGTATTCAAGTAGGTTTCGATTTTGTCGTGACAAATTAAAATTGATAAATATGGATTAATCAAATTTTAAGTCGAAAACGAAATTGAAAATGTGATTTTTAATAACAATTAATTTTTCTTAATGAAAATTTTACTTGGGGAATTTGTCGCTTTGACTATTAAGTGTATTCAAGTAGGTTTCGATTTTGTCGTGACAAATTAAAATTGATAAATAGTGATTAAAAAAATTTTAAGTCGGAAACGAAATTGAAAATGTGATTTTTAATATCAATTAACTTTTTTAATTCAAATCTTACTTGGGGAATTTGTCGCTTTGACTATTAAGATCATTTCATTTGGTTTCGATTTTGTCGTGACAAATTAAAATTGATAAATACTGTTTTAAAAAAGTTAACGTCAAAAATGAAGTAAAAAATTGATTTTTAATAACAATTAACATTTTTAATGAAAGTTTTGTAGTTAGTTATATGTAAGTGAAATGAGGTAATGAAATTAATTTTTTTTAAGAATATTTTTTTTTGCTTGAGTAGTTCTTCGTATGAGTAGTTGATTAATTTTTTTTTATAATTTATGATTACGTATTTTCTCTTGCATAGATTTTAAATTCTTATGAAATAATTTAATTTAGTTTAATGTAAAATTTAACAAATAAGTTTTTCTTTTTCTATATGAATTACATTTTTTTTACTGTACTTATGTGATTCATCTGCAGTTGTTTAATTTACATTCATTTACAGTTCGTATAACAATTTTTTTCTTAATTTTATTTTTAAATTTAAAAAAATTTTTTTTTGAAATTAAAAAAATTTTTTTTTTAAATTTTTTTAATTAATTTTTTGGGTTTTTGGAAAATGAATTATTTGGTCTTGTTACGGCAAAAAAACGGCAAATTTCTGTCAAGAAGAATTTTGTGAATCTTTGTAAACAACGGAGTTAGAATGGGTGCTTCGCTAACTTTATGTAAACTTAGCAAAGCACCCTATTTTAAAAAAAATTGAAGAGCGACAAAATTTTTTTTTTCACAACTAATTAGCGACTAAAAAGCGGCAAATTTTGGTCTATATAAGACTTTTGGTTTTTGAAGTTGTTTCGCTAAGTTTATGTACGTAAATTGGCACTCCTTAAATCAAAATTTCCTTTGATCCCCCCCGGGCAGTATTATACATAAACTCTTTAAAATAAAAATAGTTACCAATATCGCGCCAGCAGTTAATTTTTGTTAGGGAAACAATTTCAAAATCGAAAGTCGATATTAAAAGTATCAGCTTCTTTCGGTTATTTTCAGTAATTGTTGATCCATATTTTTTTGTGGCTTTATTAAAATTCTACTCGTTTGTGATTTAAAATGAAAAAATTTTCTGTGAATATTATTATAGACAGAGGGGGAGTTTTACAAAAAAAGTTCTGTTGATGCATAAAACAAAAGTAACAGATATATATATATATATATATATATATAGAAGGATAGAGTCTTGTTCTTTATCATAGAGTTTCACGAAGAGAGACTTGAATGTTGTGTGTGAGTGTAAAGAAGAGGAATAAGATATAGAAGAGGTATACTAGGTTCGGATATATCGGGTTGAAAACACAGAACCAGTGTGTTGTGACAGTAAATATAGGTGTGCTTGCAAAGTGGTGTGTACGGTGGTGACCATATCTGGTCACCATACCGGTCCAGCATCAGCAACTCCAATGGTCCTTGACGCCCACCCTTGAAACACAACAGTGTCTACACCTACAGTCGACATACTGCACCCTGCAAACTTAACAACAACAGAGAGAGAGAGAGAGAAAGAGAGAGATGCCCTCCACTATGTGCCATGTTTATAAACGTCTGTTCAATATAGATACCTAAAGGTTTTCTAGATATAAGGTAAATGTCCCAATTTGTGACCATGTCCCAATTTGTGTCCACTTGCACATTTATGCACGAAATAAAATAAAAAACAATTTAGAAAAATATTCAAAAAAATATTTTTTGAATATTACATTATATATCTTCCGTGTAGATTTGCATTTAGGGTCTTAGTATTCTTTAATAATTATAAATTAAATTTTGAAAATTTGCACTGCCGCCCTCTCTGCCAAAACGAGGAAAGTATGCCGCCATCTTATAAAGATTGTCATTAGACATGTTAATAGAATGTTGTTAGCACAGGATAATTAACGTCTAATATTGAATTAAATTGTTAAGTAAATAATTCAAGATAATATAGTTTTACTGTTTAGAGGTTTTTTTTCATGCAAAGGTAAGTTAATTTTTATGTATACCTAAAAATACAAATACGTACACTAAAATGAGAATGATCCTATTTGTGTTTACATACAATAACACAACTTTAATTAAAGAAATTATTACATTTTTCTGAAAAATACTTCATTTATTAATTCTATAACTCTTAATTTTGAAATTTATTGTGAGAGTTTTTATATTTTAACCTAAAATTATTTAAATATGTGAAAAATGTGACAGTGTGAGAACATCGAGTATTTTTTAAAGACACTAATTAGGACAAAGCATATTTTTATGTTTGTGTACCAAATAGTGAACATCTATTTCCTTTAGTTACATTTCTTGACACAAATATGGCTGCTGAGTACTAATTGGTACACCTCTGGTCACAAATAGGGGCAACCTAAAATTCGTCGGACACAAATTGGTACAATAACATCACTTTAAAAAAAAAGAAAATTTAAAATATTTTGATAATAATACTCAAATAAAAATTATTTTCTGCTCAAAAAATGATTACCTTTATATTAATGTGAAAAATTATCTCCATGGAAGAATATAAATCGAGTTTTTTCTTTATTAACTAAAGTTACATTCTTAGTAGGACACTAATTGGGACATTTACCTTAAAGATAATTTAGAAATTAGAGAAATAGAAATCAGAAGTATATTATATAATAGAGACAAATTTTTATAATACAATTGTATTTTTATAAAAATAGAAGGATCTGATTTTACTGATGAGCAAATTGGCAAGAGTCTATTGTGCTGTTCGTTGTGGCAAACGGGAAGTTCTCTTGCATAATTGACTGACTATTGATCTTCTATTTCTCTAAGTAGAGAGAAAGAGAGAGAGAGAGTTAATTAGATTCACGCTAGCGACTTTCGCAAAGTTCAGTTGTGAATAATATATAAATGTCGAATCTCGTTGTAGGTGAAGAAATTAGTAAAATCCACTCTAAACAGAATCGTTATCGGATACCAATTCTGTTTATATAGTTTTTTTAAAATAATTTTGTCCATTCCGGATGCTGCATAAATGGTTCACAATCCAGATGGATGCTGTAGCTAAAATTTTGAACGATTTATCCGGATGCAGCATCTGAATTGGCAAAATTATCAAAAACCGACTACAAACAGAATTGGTATCCAAAACTTACAAATGGATGCTGTTTCTAAAATTGTGAACACATCCGAGTGCAGCATCCGAATTTGGTAATCTGTTAAAATCCGGTTTTCTAAACTAACAAATGGATGCTGTATCTACAATTATAAACGATGTATCCGGATGCAGCATCCGAACTGGCAAAATTATTAAAATCGACTACAAACAGAATTTGTATCCGAAACTTACAAATGGATGCTGTTTCTAAAATTGTGAACACATCCGAGTGCAGCATCCGAATTTGGTAATCTGTGAAAATCCACTATAAACAAAAACGGTATTCTAAACTTACAAATAGGTATGCTGTATCTAAATTTGTGAACATCCGAAGGCAGCTTCATCTGAATGCAGCATACGAATTTGGAAACCTATTAAAATTCACCACAAACAGAATTGGTTTTCTAAACTAACAAATGGATGCTGTAGCTAAAATTATGAACGATTTATCCGGATGCAGCATCTGAATTGGCAAAATTATCAAAAATCGACTACAAACAGAATTGGTATCCGAAACTTACGAATGGATATATGCTGTATCTAAAATTATGAACATCCGAATGCAGCTAATTTCATCTGAATTACAAATTTGGAAACCTATTAAAATTCACCACAAACAGAATTGGTTTTCTAAACTAACAAATGGATGCTGAATCTACAATTGTAAACGATGTATCCGGATGCAGCATCCGAACTGGCAAAATTATTGAAATCGACTACAAACAGAATTGGTATCCGAAACTTACAAATGGAGTATCTAAAATTATGAACAATCCGAATGCAGCTAATTTCATCTGAATGTAGCATCCAAATTTGGAAACCTATATTAAACTCCACTACAAACAGAAATATTTTTTCTAAATTGACAAATAAAATTCATCTAAAATTGTGAACGATGCATCCGGATGCAGCATCCGTATTTTCGAGCCAAAGAAGATAGAACTACAACTTAGCGTAGCAAAGCAAAGCCCCCCCCTTAATCCTTGGGGTCAGCACGAGCCACGACTCCAATGATCATGATAGTCCCCGCGCTTGGGAATTCGATCTGAATTTCTTGCATGAGCAAGAAATTCAAAACCGGTTTAATTTCTAATAAAAAATTGAATATTTGTTTTCTAATCTGCGCTGTACCGAAAAAAAATTATACTTTCCTTAAAGTTCCATTTCCCCCCCTTCCCATGGCAACAGCGAAAATATAATAAACCGTCGAGAGTGGTTTTCTCTTCAATATATAATTGTCTTCAAAATGTTGAAGAAAAAAAAAAACGATATGCCGAGGTTTTATACCAAACGTAAAAGTGTGTATTTACCCGAACGAACGGGACTTTCTCCACATTAGCGGTCGAAAAAAAAGAAACTCGAATATGCATTGTAAAGATCCTTTTTTTTTTTAATCTTCCATTTGCCAACCAAACAATCAGGATTATTTCATTAATTAAAAAAATGATTGAACGATAAAATAAATATTTTTGTATTAAATTAAAAATGCTATTATAAAAGCAATATTATACTTTGCACTGGTACTTATACTATGAGCTTCTAAACCTTAAGTCAATCTAGACTATATCAGTATAAACATACATTTATCTTGCCTGTCGCAGCGAGTTCTTCGAATAGAGAAAGTTAACCGATAAAAAAGTACATATACGACATTATATACACAACACTCAACTTGAAATAAAAGTATTAAAGAAATCAAGAATGCACAACTAAATCATAATTTTTAAAAAAATTAATTCAATTTTGAAAAAATAATTTATAATAAACGCTAACCTCATTTCTTATATCAGTGATGACGTCACGATTTTGCCTTTCGCTCGGCTTTGAACCTTCCAGGATCTCTTGAGATGTGCAAGTAGGTAATATTGAATATATTGGCTAATCACTAGGCAATAAATTCAAGGCTTGCAAAGATGGTTGAGCGTGAAAAATTTTTGCAATTCGCAGCAAAAATTAATTGCCGGCCATACAAACGTTAATGTCAATATATATGTATAAGAATGAAGAAGATATTTTTCAATTTTATCGCGACAATAATTCGAATAGAAACGAAGATCTTTTGAAGCATTTAATATACTATTTTCTATAGATATTATAACAAATATACTTTAAAAGTAAAATCAAAATTGTCTGTAGTAGTTTCTGCGTATTTCTGATAATTTTTACTCTAGAAATATAGTAATTCTTTCAAATGCAGAAAAAATAACTAAATTAACTTTAATGACTTTTCTCCTAGTGTAGCTTTTCTTAAATTTTTGCTGAAGAATACAGCTGACGGGAATGATACAGCCATTTTTTTCCTCCCTCAAGTTAAATATTCTGACTTGGAAATAATTCTGAGTGGTTAAGGGGGCGCGAGGGATGTATTTTCACAGCGTTTCGTGGTCAGAGGGGAAAAAAAAAAAAGAAGAAGAGTCCCTTGGGTTATAAACACTTTTCGAGACCACTCCAAGTTCACGTCAGGTAGAATTTGTTCGACCGGCCGATAAATCGTTTGCCATCAGACAAGGCCGTTGTATGAATGTCCTTCCATGTTTCATTTTTTTTTTTTCCACATTTCAAGTGAATATTCAATTTTTTCGTTTGGAAAATTTAGTTTTTAAATATTCTTGATTTCTAAGGAAATTAATCTGTAAGCGCTTTTTAATACGCTAAATAATTTAATAATACATTTTAATATTCTGTGAATTTTAGATCTTTTAGATTGAAAAAACATGAATCTTGGAAGATAAATTTTTTAATTTTTACAAATATCTAATTTTTTCTACATTATGCAATAACTCGACGGATTTAGAACGAAATAGTTTTATTTGTGTCAAAGGAAATAAAACTGGAAAATTTCAAAAATTCCTACAATAATTAGCGGCAGATAATTTTTTAAGCAATTACCGAAATATTTTCTAGAATTAGTTTAAATTTTTTTGGATAAATCCACAAAGTTCTATATAAAATTCCTTCATAGAGAAAATTAACCAATTTTGATATTAGGGCTTAGGAATGTGTTAATTTTTTCTGAAAAAAAACCAAATTATACCGTTTTGTCAGGTTTAGAAATTATTTCGCGTTAATTATATGAGTGGAAAACATTTTAAATTCTCTTAATTATAACTTTAAACAAAATGGGTGTAATTTTTCCCCATTTTAACGATGCTGTTATTGTCACGATTTTTTTTTCATTTACTATTGTTTTTTTTAACTTTTTACTATTTTAAAAGGTAAAACCTAAACTGTCTGGAATTTCTGCGTATTACAGAGTAATTTTTACTCCAGAAGTAGTAAATTTTACTATTTTTGGAGTGAATTTTACTACTCTCGGAGTAAATTGTACTCTTTTCGGAGTATTTTTTGGGAAAAAATTTTTTTTTTAACTTTTTACTATTTTAAAAGATAAAACCTAAACTGTCTGGAATTTCTGCGTATTTCAGAGTAATTTTTACTCCAGAAGTAGTAAATTTTACTATTTTTGGAGTGAATTTTACTACTCTCGGAGTAAATTGTACTCTTTTCGGAGTATTTTTTGAAAAAAAAAAATTATCACGTGGAGAGAGAGAGAGAGAGAGAGGGAACGACGTTTTTCAAATGGATTCTAAAAGTGAGCGCGTGCTACGAACCTCTTATCCAGGCGTTCAAGTCTCTTGAATTACTACTCGTCCGAGAAACGTTCGTCCTCAAACGAGAAAAGAAGAAATTCCTGACTTGCGTAATTTTACATTTTACTTGAGGCATATTTATCAAATTTGTCTTTAAATATTCATATATAATTTTAATAAAAAGACATGATTGAAGTATGTTTCTTAATTTTTCCTAATTGGTATGTCAATGTGAAATAATAGTCGTATCACGAAGCGAACGTGATCGGACGAAGAAGGACCTTGAGGACGAGAAGGATCGCAAAAGAAGTGCACACGAACGCCAATGGAATTTGAAAAAATTTCATCTCACGACAATGTCAATCTTCATGCCAAACACATAGCAAAAAAAAAAAAAAGGATTTTTACTTTGTAAATATTAATCATCAGATTATTAATAATAATCGATGTCACCATTTAGAAAGGCGTGTCAATTAAAGAACCGAGAAATTAGCAAATATACAGAAACAGCAACTCACCAATTGCACATAATCCCTTAGATTGTCAATAAATCCACTTGACATTTAGACTGCACTTTTAATTTCCCCGAACATTCACAATAAATTCACAATAAATTAGAAAATATCACTTAAAAAAAAACAAAAACAGTATTTCATTAAAAAAAAATTCCAACACGTGATTTTAACTTCACGTACGAATAACAAACAAGACGGCACTTAAAGATAAGGCACAAGAACTGATAGCACTATCGTTAAATAAGTACAGTAGTGGTATTTGATTTTAAAATTAATTAAGTTTATATTTTGTATTGATTATTTAGAAAAAAATGGGTTTGTTTTTGTATATTTGTGACGAAAATATACTCTTGAACCGCGCGTCTCACCTTGCCGAGCAAGTCTCCAGGTTGAGCATGCAACAACGTAGGTCCACGCTGGGCATAATCCCCCTCTCACACCCTCTCTAACCTCCTGGTGAGGCCCCTTCTTACCTTCCACCTCCTCGAGAGGCACAAGGTCCACCTCCACTTTTTCCACCTCCAACTTTTATTCCCCTTATTCCTTGCCAGACGGACCAGAAGACAGCTTCTCTTATACTTCCCCTCCACTTCTTTCGGAGAGAAAAAAAAGAAGAGAGAGAGAGAGAGAGAGAGAGACCTTTGCTTTGCTTTTTCAGGTAATATTGCTACAGGTATATTCCTTTTCATATTTCTCCGTATTACTTGTATATATGTATTATAATGTCAATAATAATGTAAATTTATTTATATTTAGATCTTATAAACATGTTTGTAGTAAAATGAACAGTTAGGTATACACCTACATTTTTCTTTTAGTGTTGTATAATTTGTCATTACAGTTTAGAATTTCGTTTCTATTCCTGAAGTATAGACAATGCTCTCTCTAAATTTTAACTGAATTTCCATTGGCTTTTGAATTAGTACACGGAGAAAAATGGAAAGAACTAATTAACTTTTACTAACTTAAAAAGTAAAAACTGTCCTTAGTTACTGCGCATTTCTAGCAATTTTTTTTTACTCCAAAAATAGTATAATTTTACTCTGAAAATAGTAAAATTTTACTTCTTTAGTAAAAATTATTTCGAAAATAGTAAATACTATTTTTGATGTAAAAAATTACGGCAATTTTTACTGATTTTAGAGAGTGGATACACAGAAAATTAAAAGGCATTAAAATAAGTTATTATTTTAATCCAATTTTGCTTATTTTAATACCAAAATGTATTAAAATAAGCAAAATTGGATTAAAATAATTTGCAGTTTATTTTAATGCCTTTTAATTTTCTGTGTAATATTCAAGATAGTGGTCTTAGTTTCAGAATTATTAACAGAAAGAACAGAAATTTAAGTGTAAGTTGACTTTTTTATGTAGAGGATTTTTTTTTTTGGTAAAAAAAGGAGGCAGTAGTGATAAAGACTCAAACAAGATCTTCTTAGTAAAAGCCCATTAGGAGGAGTGAGGTTGAACAATGATGTCCTGCTTTTATGCAGAGCCTTAGCGAAAAAAAGATCTTTTCATCCCATATATGTTGACAATGTAACAAACACTTCGAAAATGAACCTTTTTGTCCGGTCTTTCAAAAATACTTTTTTAATTTATCATTTTTATTTCCATTATTGTTTTAATCCAAAAAAAAAAAAAAAATTGCAACAGCAATTGAAAACCAAAATCAATAACCGAAACATCTGAAAATTTTTGAGAATAAATTTTAAAAATTTTCAAACTGATTTCGAAATTCTTTGTCTTTTTTTCGGTTTTTAATGAAAATTTTTTTTTCAAATGGTTTTGATTTGTACTATTTATGAAAGTAAACAAACAAAATTTTTAGGTTAGGTTAGTTAGGCGACAAAAAAAAGGGTAAATTTTTCAGAAACCGAAACCTAATTTTTGGCATTAAAACTCCAAATTTTTTAAGGAACCCAAAAAAATTTCGGTTGCCATCCATTGAGAGCACAAAAATCTATTATTATTTTTAAAAAAATTCAAGGAAACCTTCTGTAAAAACTAATTTTGAATATATCATCGCGCGTGGCATAATTTTGTGTGTGTGGATATTTTCAAAAAAAATTTTTAGAATGCAGCAGGTGCCTTTTATACCTGAGAAAATAGTTTTTGTGATGTATACCGACTTCAAGAGGATCCACCCTCTCTAAAAGTTAGTCCCGCACTGCTTTTTTTGGTAGAATATATATATATATATATATATATATATATATATATATATATATATATATATATATACCATTGTTGGCTTCAAGTGGTTTCACTATCCATGCTCCATTGTTTGGTAGATGGTGACCTACGCCACAGGAGTGCGAGACACCCCAAAAAAAAAGCGTTAACAGAAAGTTACATTCGTCAAAACAATACCCACCACAAAATTCAAGGCGAACATTTAAACATTTGTCAACGTCTACAAAATATGTTGAATTCATTGTTTCTTTTCATGGATTATAATTCCGCGTTGCTAATTTTTAATCACTCTCAAAAAAAAGAGTGAATTTCAAACACAGAAAATATTTTTCAATCGTAAATTTTGAATGTAATTTTTGCACTTTCGATGGGAAATGTCAAAACATTTTTATCTAGAACAATGTTCACGAGAACTGTTTTTCGAAACGTGAAACGATGCTTCGAAGAATTCTTCGTTTCGCATTGCTGTGCGGGTAAAGATCAGATAAAGTGCACGAGAAGCTCTCTCGGAGAATTGGTTATAGAGAGGATCTTATGATCTTAAGATGCATTTCACCTGGGATGCTGGTTCTGGGAAACCGTCAAGAAAAAAAAAGAAAAAAAAAAAGAATTATCTGAAGAAAAATTCAGAAATATTTCTAATTTACAAAATTCGGATATTTTTGCTTTGGGAATTCATATATAAATTTTGTAGCTCTTGGAACTATTATGATAAAATAAGTATATGAGAATTATCTAGAAAAAGAAGATTACCAAGGTGTAAATTTTTCTCTTCTTCTTTCGTGGTAACTATATAATTTAAACCTAATGGATTCGGTGTAAAAAAATTTGCGAAAAATGAAATTGCAATATGGAAACATAAAGCATTAACTATTTTTGTAATATATAATATTATCCGAATAATTTTTGAGGCATTAAGGATATAAAGAATCGTAAACAACAAACTTTTTACCCTAAAGGAAAAATACCATGAATAAAGTAGAAATACAGATGTTGGTAACAAAAATTGGATTTTATAAGGGAGAATTATGAAGAGACTATTTTTCAAAGTGTGGTGCGAATTTGACTGCACAGTTTTTGGCAGGTATTCTCGCGAGCGTACAGTTGTCCATTGTTAAGGCATTGGGGTTTTGAAGAATAAAAAGAAGAAAGAGGATAGGAAACAAGTTAGCATGAAGAGAAGAACGTGGCACGAGAGCACGAGAGTAGCAAAAGTGCCCTCGAGGCACCTCTTGGACTCTCACCATCATAGGTACCTCCCACCATAAGGATGTAACACCGTATACACACCATCGTTTGTGTTGTTGTAAAATACTGCCCAGAGCCCCAGAAGAGAATACCGGTCCAGAGAATACAGTGGCGTCACTACAAAGGGATCTATCATGAAAAAGGAAAATCGACATTTTTTTTTTTCATCTAATTCAATTTAAGAAATATTTTATTAGTAGCAGAAAATTTTTCGTATTTAATAAGTAACAATATAGAAAATTAAAAGGCATTAAAATCAGCTGCAACGCTTATTATTTTAATCCAATTTTACTTATTTTAATCTATTTTGGTATTAAAAAATAAGCAAAATTGGATTAAAATAATGTTGCAGCATATTTTAATGCCTTTTAATTTTCTATGAATGCTATAACCAAAAAATTTAAGAAGTGTTATTTTCTTTTTGTGGATGATTTTATCCAATGCTAAAACCGATAAGAATTAACCCTCAACTAACACAAAGTAATCAAAAATATTGAGTTTTTAAATTATTTAGTTTGATTTTAATAAAATTTACTTTAATTTTTAATAGGTTTACTATTATTGCAGATGTATCACAGAAAATTAAAAGGCATTAAAATAAGCTGCAACGCTTATTATTTTAATCCAATTTTGCTTATTTTAATATACCAAAATGGATTAAAATAAGCAAAATTAAATTAAAATAATAAGCGTTGCAGCTTATTTTAATGCCTTTTAATTTTCTGTGTATTTAAGGGTTTGTTTGACAAATTCTGAATGTACGACAAATTTTGTTTGTACTAGGTATGATTCTTGTTGGAATAATCTATGTAGCAGATTTTGAAAAGTTATATAATATATCAGGATTTTGCAAATTTTTAACGTACGACAAATTTTGTTACTTTTGTTTGTATCACAGAAAATTATAAGGTATTAAAATAAGCTGCAACGCTTATTATTTTAATCCAATTTTGCTTATTTTAATACCAAAATAGATTAAAATAAGCAAAATTGGATTAAAATAATAAGCGTTGCAGCTTATTTTAATGCCTTTTAATTTTCTTATGAATGCTATAACCAAAAAATTTAAGATTTTTTTTGCGGATGATTTTGTCCAATGCTAAAACCGATAAGAATTAACCCTCAACTATAACACAAAGTAATCAAAAATATTGAGTTTTTAAATTATTTGATTTGATTTTAATAAAATTTACTTTAATTTTTAATAGATTTACTATTATTGCAGATGTAACACAGAAAATTAAAAGGCATTAAAATAAGCTGCTATTATTTTAATCCAATTTTTGCTTATTTTAATACCAAAATGGATTAAAATAAGCAAAATTGTATTAAAATAATAGCAGCTTATTTTAATGCCTTTTAATTTTCTGTGAAAATGAATGTTTTTGAAAATTAATCTTTTTAAAAACCAAAAAAAATCGTTTTTCTTTGAAATAAATTTTTTTTTGTACCGTTAAAAGAAGAATTTACGAAGAATGAAGATGAGAAATAAAAGATCCTTGAAGTTTTGCTTCTGTCTTATCTTGTAGTTTGATTTTTGCACGAGTCTGCAGAGAAATTGCTAGCTCACCATAGCTATAAAGAGCAGTACATTCATTTTCAAAGACATTGAGAGAAAGAGAGAAGGAGAGAAAAGACCAGCAAAAGACGTTATGTATAGTGTACATACATATATAAATACAGTATATACCATGAGATTCATTGCTGAATAGTCACAACCAATTCTCAAGAGTTAAAGCATCTCATATTGATGGAATACATATAATTTTACCATCATATTCGCACATTAATTCAATTTTAGTACCGAACTATTTTCATAATTGGTATTTTATGATTCTTTTTTATATATGCAAAAAAAAAAATTCTATGGTGAGAAAGCTGAGAAAGTGTTGAGAGTACGATTTCTATTTATGCCAATATTTTCGAAAATTATTACCACGTAAATCGCTTCCTAATGGAAGTTGAATTCTATAATAATATTATTGAACTAAATATATAGTAGCAATTTGTAAATTCAAAATCATTTTTTCTTTTTACACTGAATTTCTTTCAGAAAGTGTGTATTTTTATTATTTTTTTTTTCACTTAATTTCTATGAGGGAAAAATAAAATTTACTGATATTAAAAAAATTAGCGTACTTGAAGAAAAATTATTATGAGAAAAAAAATATAAGATATATGCGACCACCCACCCTGAACGCGACGCACAGCCTAAAGCATCTTAGTTTAATCATGAGCCATAAAGAGTTGTCTCTCTTAATAATGCCCTCTAGTTCAGAATCATTACGAATCATGTTTAGAATCATTAATTAACATTCTTCTAATTAGATCAAAATACACTACACAGAAAATTAAAAGGCATTAAAATAAGCTGCTATTATTTTAATCTAATTTTGCTTATTTTCATCCATTTTGGTATTAAAATAAGCAAAATTGGATTAAAATAATAGCAGCTTATTTTAATGCCTTTTAATTTTCTGTGATACATTTGCAATAATAGTAAACCTATTAAAAATTAAAGTAAATTTTATTAAAATCAAATCAAATAATTTAAAAACTCAATATTTTTGATTACTTTGTGTTAGTTGAGGGTTAATTCTTATCGGTTTTAGCATTGGACAAAATCATCCGCAAAAAAAAATAATACTTCTTAAATTTTTTGGTTATAGCATTCATAGAAAATTAAAAGGCATTAAAATAAGCTGCAAATTATTTTAATCCAATTTTGCTTATTTTAATACCAAAATGGATTAAAATAAGCAAAATTGGATTAAAATAATTTGCAGTTTATTTTAATGCCTTTTAATTTTCTGTGTTATTACTGAAAAACATTTTCATTTCAAACAATAGTATATTATGTGGCAAGCACGTAAAGTAGCACTTTTTAGGTGAGGATGTAATTTTCAGTACGAGCTGTCGCACAGACAGCGAGTATTGAAATCATCCTAACCTAAAAATTACTACGTACGAGCCACATATGCTATTTTTTTCGCCATTGTTATGAAAAAGTGAAACAATTTTAATGTAGAAATATATATATATATTATTACAAAAATTATGCAAAAATTAACAACTGCCTAAAAAAGATTTTATAGGGCAGTTTTCTGCCTAAAAAAGTCTTTTTTAGGCAGTTGGCCCAAACTGCCTTAAAAAGTGCTACTTTATCTGCCCAAAACAGGCACAAAAAAGACACTTTTTCATGTCAATGGCGAAAAAAAAATGATTTTTCCGCGATTTTTAAAATCAAAACAATAAAAAATTATCCATAAATATTTGATTGATTGATTTTAAAAATCACACTAATTCGAATAAAACTTAAATTAGATGTGGATCATTGGAATAATATGATATATATATAGTAATTGACGAGATTTATCATTGCGGCGTCATTAAATGAATATGTTAACGATTCGGTTGGTGACGAGAGGAAAAAAGAAGCAATGCGCATATAAGTGAAGATACATCATGTTTTCCACTCGAACAACCGGTTTTCTCGAATATCATCTGTTTTCATTACTCTCATGGCTCTGTTTTAAAGGCAGAAAGTCACGTACATTTCTCACTTCTGACCCCCACTCTTCTTATCGAAATACTTTTTTTTTTTTTTTTTCTTTTTTCTTCTTTTCAAAGGTCATTTCTCTTCCCCACTGATGGTATGTAAATTATCCCAGTTATTTACATGATGGACATTGCTCTGTTTCTCATTTCTTCGGATATTGAAGCAGTAATTTGCTCTACTTCTTCTGTTTTTTTATTTTTCCCCCACAAGAACATTCTTTAAGTGCACTTAGAGAAGCAAACGTACACATTAATATATTTTTTTTCCGCAGTTGATCTTTTTTATAATTCGATACAGAAAAATGATTTTGCGAAACGTATTTTTTTTCAAATTTTTAATTATAAATTACGAATGTTATTATGTGTTTATGATTTACGATTAAAAAATTGGCGCATGATTATTCTGTAAAAATTATTATATAGTTAGAATTTTCATTTTAAAAAAAATTTTTGTTATATATTATTCTGCAGACGAATTTTTTTATTTTTCGAATTAGTATAGTGTCAGTGAATTTCTATTTTTTAAAACGAATTTTGTAGGTAATTTTTATTCGTCAAAATTGTTAAAACGTCGAATTTTTATTTATTCAAAATTGCAAAAGGGCCGAACAAATATAATTAACTGAAAGATTTGGACGCGATTTTAAAAATTCACCAATCAAAAAATTGTTAACAAAAATTGTGAATTTTAAAAATCGCGCCGAAATCTTTTAGTTGATTATTTGTTCGTCCCTTTTGCAAAGGATAAATAAAAATTCGGCGTTTTTAACAATTCTGATGAATAAAAATTAACTAAAAATTCTGTTAAGTAAAAATTTGCTTTCAAATAAATTTTTCTGTTAAGTAAAAATTCTTAAAACGCCGAATTTTTATTTGTCCGAAATTGCAAAAGGGCCGAACAAATAATCTATAAATACTGAATGATTTCGGCGCCGTTTTTAAAAAATTAACGATTTTCGTAAAAATTTCTAATTGGTGAATTTTAAAAATCGCGCCGAAATCTTTTAGTTGATTATTTGTTCGGCCCTTTTGCAAATTTGTACAAATAAAAATTCGGCGTTTTAAGAATTATGTGAAGTTAAAAATTTGTTTAACAAATTCTCTCAAATTCTAATTGAAAAAAAAATGAAAAATTCGATTAAAAAATAATGATCCACGCTCTGAAGAAAGGGTGTAATAAATTTTAATATATATTTTTAATTCTTTAAAAAACTACTTTTTAGTTTGAGGTTATGTTAATGGATTGAACCTCCTTAAGGCCAGAGAATAATTAAAATGATATTTAGTTGTTTTTTTTTTTTTTTTTGCGGTGTTATTTTAAAATAAGAAAACTGAAACATTGTTGCAGTCTGTCGAGAAGGGCGTTTGTGAAAAACACAAAGAATATAAAGTTTGACCCCGCAATGATGGTGGAACTCGACTTTTCAAAGGGCTGAACAACAGGAGGGCGTTTCAAATATATTTGAAAGCACTTAACTTGAAAAGTATACACTATTCGGGGATTGAATTCTTTTTTTTTTCTCATGGTTTGATTTACCGATGGCACTCGCACCAGGGAAGCACGAATTTCCCATATATATATATAGTTATTATACCTGGGAAAAAGTCGCAAACACCCTCGAAGAATAAAAAGCGTGAAGATCATTGAAGAAAGAAAGTGAACTGAATATAAATTGCCAAATATTTATCACTTATTGAAATGGGGCTTATTTTTTTTTTTTGAGTCATTTTAATAAATTAATCGCGCAAAAAGTCACGAAACGGAATTTAATTAAAAATTTTTGATTTTGATCATTAAAATAAATAATTTTGAAATAATATTGAGTATGTTTTCACTGTGTAGGTGAATTTAAAGAGAGGTTATGGCGCATTCACACCTTTTTGGCTGCTTGCAGGTTACCATGGCAACGCACGAGTGTGAGTGAGAGAGAAAATTTGAATATTCAAATTTTTAAATTTTCTGTCGCACTCACTCTCATGCGTTGCCATGGTAACCTACAGGCAGCCAAAAAGGTGTGAGAGCGCCTTTAAAGGCAGTTGTCATATTCTGCGCCTGCGCAGACACTTTATACTTTCTGCGTCTGCGCAGAATATATCCACTGCCATTTTGCGTCTGCGCAGAAGCTGTATACAAGCATTCTGCGCAGACGCAGAGTATATTTGCTGCTTTTAACCTAGTGGAAGATTAAATTTTTCAACACTGTTGAAAATGTGGTCCACTGATGACTATACATTCCTCTAAATAAATTAATTCCTATTTTTCTATAATGGAAAAAAGGAATTAAAAACAGTACAGTTCTTTTGAAAATAGCTTTCTTTAATTTTTTTTTTCGCACCTTCTGGAATGCTCGCGGCATATATCGGGATATATATGAAGAGCGCCGGAAATAGTATAATTTTTCTCGCAATGTAGATAATGAACAACAAACATAAAATACAGGAAGTTGGTCTGTTTTTTTTCCTTTTTTTTTGGATCTGTTTCTTATGGACCAGGATCCATTTTTACCCCCCCCCCCTGGACAGCAGAGAATTAACACTTCCATTTGCTTTATATGCCGGCTCGGTATGTAATATTACATACCATTGAGAGTCGAACGTGCCTTCGCATATATACTTTCATATATATATAGTATAATATACTAGACTTCAGCATACAGTACAAAATTTTATACGCGCAGGTATATAGTATTACATGTACCTTGACCCTGCATTTACCCTAATGGAATATCACCCAGCAACTAGCTAAGAAAATTTTATTGACTTTCCTTATATATATATATATTGCTCGAGGAACTTTTTTTTATAAACCCTGCGAATAAAAAAAAAAATAATAATGTCTAAAATTAGCACAATTAATATGTGAATATTATATGCATATTTCTCAGGGTTAAAAGGGTTAAGATACCGGTGTACAAAACTAGAAAGTTTAGTAAAATTTTATTAATTCTAACAGGTTCTCTTTTTTTTCGTTTCCCTTTTTACAACTTTGATGCGAGATTGTTTCGCGTTTTTAAACTCTTAAGCATTATACTTCTTGGTATTTTATATTTTTACGACAAAATTTATAATTTATTATTATTTTTATTAATATATAAATATTATAATTATTATTATTTGTATTAATATATAAATATTATAATTATTACTATTTGTATTAATATTAAAATTACTATTATATATTTTTCCCTAGAACACTGAGGTTTTCTGCGGAGAGACTAAAAAAAAAAAAAATAATTGAAAATTGCGGTGATTTCATAGAAAAATAAAATTCTTGATAAAAATTTTTTCTCTCTCCCTCTTTTTGTCTCTCTCTCTATATGTATATAATGAATTCTTTCTAATGCTGCGATTTATATAAAGATTATTTTAACTTTAAAAAATGTTTCATAATTTTTTGAATTTATGATGATTGTGTATAGTTTAACGAAAAGACATTAGGATATAAATTTCGATTATTAATGATATGAATAAAGACGTGAATTCATTATGATAGTATATACATATAATATCCCAATGAATAATTAGGATAAAATATATATATATTTCCGATTCACAAAATCACAACGGGGTTTCACTAATTTATTTTTCGTTTCTTTCTTTTTAAATCGTATTTTGAAATAATTAACAAAATTTTACAGTATTTGTTAGAAAAATAAAAATTGTTTTTTTTTTATTTTTTGCCAATTTGATTGCTTTTAATTACACACGACTTTTTAGATGGCCATTTTCAACCGTGCGTGGATTAAATTTAATCCTCCGAGAGTTTAAAGGCAGTAGATATATTCTACGCCTGCGCAGAAGCAGTATATTTTCTGCGCAGACGCAGAAAGGTAGTGGATATATTCTGCGCCTGCGCAGAAGCTGTATATTTTCTGCGCAGACGCAGAAAGGTAGTGGATATATTTTGCGCCTGCCCAGAAGCTGTATGGCAAACATTATGCGCAGGCGCAAAATATATCCACTACCTTTCTGCGTCTGCGCAGAAAATATACTGCTTCTGCGCATGCGTAGAATATATTAAACTCTCGGAGGATTAAATTTAACCCACACGCGATTGAAAATGGGCTCTATAATTGTAAATATATAATCATCGATTATTATGAATTATAACTTTCAAGTATATATATACGATTTCGTCGTCATATTGGTATTTCTAATACATAATAATCTAAACTGTATTCCCACGCAATAGCGATTTTACATCTATAAACGTGCGGCTTAGAAATGCAACCACCGAAGCAAAATTTTTCTTCTCACTTGTGTGTTAAATGCTTTTTGCATATTATTATTATTATTATTCGTTTGTAACGCATATTTTTTTTAATCACCATATGAATGAATTTATATTTCACACCTTTTCATCAAGTATTACATATATTTTTTTATATATTGAAATTCTAGAAATATTACCATTTTTAGTCAGATTCCATAAATAGACAATAATTTTAGAAAAAAAAAAAAATTATTTTTCTATAGGAAAAAAAATAATTTTATAAGAAAAAAAAATTGGTTTTTTTTTTTTTGTTTTTGTAAAATCAACACAATTTCTTTGCTTTTTTATGATAATTTGGAATTTGTATTTTTTTTCTTTTTCAAGTAATACATTCTTTTCACACCGCGTGCGCGTTAATAATTCAAGGTGGAATGTTTTAACACGCATAGAAAATGTCACCGCAGAGTTAAAATACGTGTCACCTTTACTATATACGTTCACAGAGAATAATAATAATAATAAAAAAATAATAGTTCTTTTTTTGTTTAAATAAAATATGAAAATAATAATAATAATTAAATAAAATATACACGGAAAAAAATCTTATATCTGGAATCTTATATGTTTCTCTAGAATAGCGAAAACTTTCAATCATTTTTTTTCCGTTTATGAAAATTTTAAATATTTCATTTATTTAAAATTATTTTCTATAATTAATTGTAAAAAAAAATTAATTAAAAAAGTAATTTTAAATAAAATTTGCAAAGAAATATCTAAATATAATAATTGTGAGTGGTATATATATATATATATATATATATATATATATATATATATATATATATATATATATTTGCATTTAACAAAGCCGTATAACAATCATAAATCGGATCAGAATAATTTTCCTAATGATTAAGACATGATCATATTATATATATATATATTTATATGTAATGTCAAAATGGAAACTAATAAAGTTGGAAAAATAAATCCATCGAATTCAATAAATCGCAGCTTTAGATCTAGTTTATCTTTTTCCATTCGTCAGGTTTATGACCGTAGATTACGTATGGAGGATTTGTAATAGCATTTCAATGCTCTCGAAGGGTTATTCTATATACATATATGTAACAAAATATTATTCTATTTTATGCCTACAGTTTACATGCGCAACGACCTTCTATTAATAAGTATGATATTGCTCTTATAAGTGCCTTTAGAATCTCAGATGTACATTTATAAAATTTTTTAAACAAAATAACAACATGAGAAAAAAATTTCAAAATAAAAAAAAAATTAAATAATAATAAAAAAAATAATAACAGCAATAATAATTTAATAATAATACTAATACTAATACTAATACTAATACTAATACTAATACTAATACTAATAGTAGTACTAGTACTAATACTAATACTAATAATAATACTAATAGTAGTATTAGTACTAGTACTAATACTAATACTAATACTAATACTAATACTAATAATAATACTAATAGTAGTATTAGTACTAGTACTAGTACTAGTACTAATACTAATACTAATAGTAGTATTAGTACTAGTACTAGTACTACTACTAGTACTACTACTAGTACTAGTCTAATACTAATACTAATAGTAGTACTAATACTAATACTAATAGTAGTACTAATACTAATACTAAGTACTAATATTAGACTAGTACTAGTACTACTACTAGTACTACTACTAGTACTACTACTAGTACTAGTCTAATACTAATACTAATAGTAGTACTAATACTAAGTACTAATATTAGACTAGTACTAGTATTAGTACTACTACTAGTACTAGTCTAATACTAATACTAATAGTAGTACTAGTACTAATACTAATAGTAGTATTAGTACTAGTACTACTACTAGTACTAGTCTAATACTAATACTAATAGTAGTACTAATACTAATGCTAAGTACTAATATTAGACTAGTACTAGTATTAGTACTAGTACTAGTACTACTACTAGTACTAGTCTAATACTAATAGTAGTACTAGTACTAATACTAATAGTAGTATTAGTACTAGTACTAATACTAATAATAATACTAATACTAATACTAGTACTAGTACTAATAATAATACTAATAGTAGTATTAGTACTAGTACTAGTACTAATACTAATACTAATAATAATAATAACAGCAATTGTCTTTTTATAATAATAATTTAAATATTCCTATTATTAACTTCACGTAAACTGATTTTGATTTTTCGACGGAAATGTATGTCTCTATAAATAATATTAAGGAAAACGAAAAAAAAACAGTTACAGCTATAGAAATTTTCACTTCGAAAGATTAATTCGCTCACCAGGATGTGAATTATTACGAATCATCATTTGAAATTAGAATTTTTTTTTTTTTTTTTAAATAAAAATAATTGTTATTGTCATCCGGATGAAATAAAATTTCTTTTCGTATCGGAAATCAAATATATTGATGAATAAAATTTAAAAAAAAAAAATTGGTTATTTTTTTTTTTGCAATGAATGTTTGCGAGTAAAAATAATAATTTTGCGAAATAAAAGCAATAGCGCGAGCAAGTGAAAAAAATTGAAAATTAATTTTCTATTTATATTAAATGCAGGTTAAATTTTGCATAATTTTCATGTAAATCATTTATACGAAAGAATTTTCTTCGATATTCGATTGAATTTTAATTATATAAGATATAAAGTATTATAATTATAATTATTAGGTTATAATTAATATATAATTATAATTATAATTATTAGGTTATAATTAATATATAATTATAATTATTATTATTATATAATTAATATGAATTATTATAATTTTAATTATATTATTGTTGCTATAATTTTTGAAAAAATAAAACATTTAAAAAATTCAATTTTTTGTAAATTGTTGCAAAAAAAATAAAAATTAATTTTCCTCGTGTGCCGCTTTTGTTGTTTCGGAATTGTAAATCGCAAATTCAACGAAATTGAAGTTTGCATTCTGAGTATAAATGATTATATATGAGAATTCTTTGCAAATGTTTCTTATTTCCATTATACATTTACACATTGAAAGTTGGTAAATTATAATCGCTATATGTATATATATATATATATATATATATATATATATATATATATGTGAAGATTATATATATATATATATATATACGATGCAAAAAGAACATATTTAGCTGCGCGGCATAAAATGAGCTATAGGATTTCTTCCCGCGAGAATGGATACGTGATCCCGATGAAAACATGGTCCATGGCACTTTTTTTTGCCGATACGTGCAAATGCAGCCTAAACAATAAGAAAAACATCTGCACGACTCCAAAAACAGAAACAATGGGAGTTTATTTATTTATTTTTTTTTTTTAATCGGTAAAATTAATTTCAATTAAAAAAAATTAATTTAGTGCAAAATTTTCATATTTCATGAAAAAAAAAATTACAAAAAAAATTAAATTTATACACGGAAAAAAATCTTTATCTGGAACAGCGATTTGTTTCTCTAGAATAGCGCAAAACTTTCGCTATACGAATGAAACTTATCGCTGTTTCAGGTAAAGATTTTTTTTTTCCTTGTAAAAAAAATTAATTTATAAAAAAAAAAATTTTTTTTTCTATAAAAAAATAAAACTTGTAGTACTGTTTTTTTTTTTAAAGGAAAAAATAATTTCTTGTTAAAGAATTTGAAATTAATTTTGCCATTGTTTATTAGTGATAAAAAATTATTTACATTGAAAAATATTATTTCCCCAAAAAATGCTTAGTTCGTGTTATTATATATATATGCTGAGCGAGTCACTTTCTATTCAAACATATATCATATATGTGTATATATATGAAATATGACGACTCTTCGTAAACAATATATATATATTTCAATATACAATGTTTCATTGTTCATTATAATCTTGTTTCAAAATTCCGAAAAAAAAAATTCTTTTCAAAAATGGAAATAATTTAATTTTATGAAAAAATTAATTCTCTAAAAAAAAAATCACCATGGATAGAATAATATTTTTTTTCGAATTTTAACAATTTTTTAAATAACAAAATTTTCAATTACCGAATTTTAATTTGTCCGAATATTTATTTGTACCATTTTTTAATTGACAGAATTTTAATTTGTCCGAATTTTTAAGACGCCGAATTTTCATTTGTTCGAAATTAAAAATTTGTCCGAACAAAAAATCGACACAAAGATTTTGGCGCAATTTTTGAAAATTGACCAATTAGAAATTATCAAGAAAATCGTGATTGGTCAATTTTTGAAACTGGCGCCGAAATCTTTTATGGTGGATTATTAATTGTTCGGACATTTATGTAATTTCGGACAAATGAAAATTCGGCGTCTTAAAAATTTATATTTATGAATAAAAATTCGGATACATTAAAATTCAAGCGTCTTAAATATTCTATCAAATATTCGTTAAAAATTAAAAAATGCAGACAATTTAAAATTCGGTTCATTTAAAAGTTTGAATCACATAAAATTCTAGTAAATGAAAATTTTGTTAAATTAAAATTCGATTAAAAAAAAATTAATATAAAAATTTGGTATAGCTAAAAATTTTTTTTATGTAAAATTATTATTTGATTTAATTAAATATTATTTTTAAATTACTCCTTTAAAATACAATTTATCCAATTCAAAGAAACAATTATATTTGATTCAGATAAATATTTATTTGATAAAATAGTAAAGTAAAAAATTATTCAAAATCAAAAATAAATTTTGTTTGAATCAAATAATTTTTTTTGTCAACAGTGTAATATAAATTTAATTTATTGCGAATAAAATCGATTAGAAATCGTGCGCGAAAAAGAAAATCGATACAAATCGAATCGGATGCTATCTATGTTTTTTTTTTTTTTTTTTTTTAATATCGATAGATGCGTTTGTGAAGATCTCCGCGAATCTTTCGACCTTCAAGTCGATAATGGCTCTGAGAGATGCTCGTAATAACTGGTCATGGACCCGTTCGCCTTTCAGAGACTATATATATATATATATATATACTTCATCATTGGATGCATCGCTTTGTCCTTGATCAGACCGCACGAACAATAATATAGTTAGAAAACAGCTCTAGGACAAAAGATATTTGATTCGCTATCGGTTATCGCCGCCGAGATCGTAAAAAAAAAAAAATGAAAATAATCTCAAAATGAGTCCAACTATTATATATCTCTGATCAATTAATTTTCTTCACATATATTCGTAATTAGAGTGGAAATTTCTATTTTCTTACCGATGAAATTTATTTATTGTGAAATTTCTCATAATAGAATTTCATTAAAAATAAAAAAAATTTATTTTAATAAAAAAAAATATGAATTATATATTATATTTTTGTCATTTAGGAAAAATTTCCCCCCCCCAAAAAAATAAGACTATATTATATTTGTAAATGTTACAAAACTATAAATTAAAAAAAATGTATTATTATGTTTAACAAAAAAAAAAGAAAAACTTGGAGATAATAACCGATAAATACAATAATTTAATAATTGCCCCGTAAATATTTAAACGTTTTTAGTAAATAATTAAATTTCTTGACAAAGTTTGAACAAAAAATTTACCATTCATAAATTTTTGCATATATATATTTTTTTTTCTTTTGCACTTTTTGGTTCAAGAATGAATGGTGGTTTCAAATGTAAAGAAAAATTGACACTTTTTATTCATTCGATTCTTAAAAAGGTAAAGTGAGAAATAATTTGTCTGTAATTTACATTATTACACTTAGTTATATACGTATTTTTTTTCCTGAACTTGTTTTCTATGGTTTTTTTTTTTTTTTTTTTTTTTTTTTTTTTTTTTTCAACTAGAGGAAAATAATGTCATTTATGCGGTGAAAGAAATGTCCTAATTATTCACGGTTAATTATATAATTTTTGCAAATAATATTTTCCGTAGATTATTATCTTTTTTTTTTTTTTGCAATTTATTTTAAAAACTGCGATAATTGATAAAATAGTTAGACAATAATAATAATAATAATAATAATAATAATAATAATAATAATTATTATTCTTATTATTATTATTATAATAAGTATAAAATAATTATAATAATAATAATTATTATTATAATTAATAAAATTGTTAGACAATAATAATAATAATTTATTTTTTATTTATTTATTAATTATATTTCATAAATGGCAATTAATACAATAAATTAATTATTATTATTTTATAATTAATAAATGACCTATATAAATAATATATTTTGAATATAGAATAAAAATTTCTTTAGAAATAAAAAAATTCTTTAAAATAAAAGGGTACCCAAATAAAAATATATTAAAAAAAAAAAATATTCTTTAATGAATATAATGATAATAAATTTAAAAGTGATGATTATTTTTAAAGAGCAGAAAAATTGCGATGTATTTCAAATAACTTGTAAGTGCGATTGTACACGCAAAACTGCAAAACGTATGTCGATAATAAAAAAAAAAAAAAAAAAAAAAAAAAAAAAAAAAAACAAGATGAACACAAGGACTCAAGAAAATTAGCATTCATTCCTACTACGCGAGAGACCACCTCTCTTCCTACGCAGAGACAAAACGCTTAATGCTCATTGATTTGCAATACGAATTAGTTCTCGTTACCTCTTTTTTTTTCAATTGTTAAATCAGGAAATGCAATTTATATTCTTTTTTTTTTCAAACAAGTTCATCAATTATCATTAGTTTATTAACATTATTAATTAATTTGCCTCATTAAGTATTATTTAACGTTATTATTATTAATTATTATTATTATTATTCTTATTGTTATTATTATTATTATTCTTATTATTATTATTATTATTATTATTCTTATTATTATTATTATTACTATTAATAATAATAATTTTTTGATTTTATTCATACTATAATTTTATAATTATTTATATATTTTTTTAAAAATATTTTTTATATTTTCTATATCCAGAGAAATGTTATATTTGTCTCACAATATTTATTTGATTCAAATAAATTTTTATTTGATTTAAATATAAAAATTTATTTACGTCAAATAAATATAGTAGGCTAGTAGTCTGTGAGACAAATATATACGTTTATTCAACTCAAATATATTATATTTGGTTCAAATAAAACATTTCTCTGGGTGTAATTAATTTTTTTTTTTTTGCATAAAATCGTTTAATCTATAAACAAATTCCTTAGGATTTTTTACCATTCCACACGATAATATTAAAGGAAAAAAAAATTTTCATTTGAAACAGCGATAAGTTTCACTGGAACAATGATATATGTTTCACTAAAATAGCGAAAATTTTCGCTATTCTAGAGAAATATATCGCTGTTACGAAAGATTTTTTTCCACGAACAGAGAAGTAGAAAAATTAAAAATTCATATATATAAAAAGTAGCCCTTACCTTTTCTTTGCGTCCATGAAATTATTCTTCTCCATAAATTCCTCCAGTTGAGATTCGAAATTTCAAAATCACTTTTGATCATTCTCACTGGAAAATAATAATTTTTTTTTTCTCGAAAAAAAAGAAAATAATCCTCCTCTACAAGTTTTGCTCTAAGAAAAATAAAGAAGAAAATAAAATAATAATAAAATTAAATATATATATATATATATATATATATATAATTTGAAATCTATGGTAAATTATTATTATTTATTTTCGGATTTTTTTTTTTTTTGAATTATTGACGTTTAAGAAAATGGTCACACATGATTGACGAATCGAGTTCAGTGTACGCTATATATAATTTGTTTATCTTTGATCACATACTAACACCGATAAAATGATAATGTGGAAAGATATAATTGCGGTGCCAATTGCTGCATTAAACGATTTTTTGATTATTATCTTTTGAACTACATATATATATATAGATGAATAAATCACTGCGTGTATTAAATCTCTTTCACGTGTGTAGTGTTGATTTCCTGTATGAAAAAAAAAATAATAATTTTCTAATCTTAACTACCACTTGCGTCCTCTTTGTATATTTTTTAAATTATATAATGATACATTTCTATATAGGAAAATTTACTTTCTCGAAATTTACCCCCCTCCCCATCCCCTAAATATTTATTACGCTTTACTTTCTCAATATATTTTTTAATTGTAAGTAAATGTTAATTTTCGAAAAAAAACAATTTTCCTTTCTTGTGAAATAATTATAATATAATAAATAATGAAATAATTAATTAAAATAAAAATAAACTAATTTTGTGAAATTAATTAATTATTTCATTATTATTATTATATATATATATGGTTTAATTTAAAAAAATGTTATCATATTGGATTAGAATTTTTAAAAAGTAACCGCAGATTCGTAATCAGTGACCCCGAAAACCTCCGAGTAAACAATTTCACGTGTTTAACTCAATTATTTAAATTTTGGGCTACTATTTTAAATCCGCCATTTTGAATTTTTGGAAACTAATACCGGATTCGTAATCAGCGACCCTAAAAACCCCCGATTAACAAGTTTCAGGCGAATCTAAACGATTTTTCAATTTCTGTCCACCATATTGGATCCGCCATTTTGAATTTTTGGAAACTAATACCGGATTCGTAATCAGCGACCCCAAAAACCCCCGAGTAACAAGTTTCAGTCGAATCTAAACGATTTTTCAATTTTTGTCCACCATATTGGATCCGCCATTTTGAATTTTTGAAAACTAATACCGGATTCGTAATCAGCGACCCCAAAAACCCCCGAGTAACAAGTTTCAGTCGAATCTAAACGATTTTTCAATTTTTGTCCGCCATATTGGATCCGCCATTTTGAATTTTAAATAGAGATTTGTCATCAACCATTGAAAATTTTTTTAAAACTGACATCAAATTTGTAACCAGCGACCTCGAAAACCCCTAAGTAGTAATTTTCACGAGTCTAGCTCAATTTTTAATTTTATCCGCCATATTTAATTCGCCATTTTGAATTTTTGAATTTTGAATGGAGATACGTTATCAGTTTGTAAGTAAACTATATGTTGTGGTTATTTTTATCGTCATATGTGAAGCTTTAAACAATAATATAGATCATATTAGTGGATTTTTTGTTTTTTTATGTCGTTTAGGCGCCATATTTAAGTCGCCATTTTGAATTTCAAAAAGCGCCCAACGGGATTATAAAGTAGACATTCCAAGCTAATTTTTCCAATATGATAAAATTTTTTTAAATTAAACTAATTATGGAGAGATGGGGTGGTCCGGTTGACAAAGAATAAATTATATATTATATAATTTATTATTATATTGTATATATATATATTATAAAATATATATATATATATGATTGTTTTTTTATTTATCACAGTATTTTGCAAGATTGCGTAGATTAATAAATAATGATTCGAAATGGCGCATTTAAAAAGTGTCCTGAGGAAGTTAAAAACTGTTAAAAATTATAGACTGACAAGATGTGCAATTTTCTTAATTCGTGTTCGGTGTATTATATACACACGTCGAGCGAGATCCACACTGTTTGGCGTGAGAAGATTACTTTTAAATTCTGGGAAGAGTAGGTTGATTGCCGCAGGCTCTATAAACATGACCATAAGCGCAAGAATATTTATGTGGAGTACGCCAACAAAAAAAAAAAAAAAAAAAAATATTTTCACGGATCATTTGATTTAAAAATAATATATCATCACCGAAATTTGGAAATTTATTTTAAGAAAATTTACTAATTTAGAAATTTTAATAATATCAATATTTCAATAAAAAAAAAAACCGAAAATATTTCAATTTGATAATTAAATTATTATTATTATTATTATTAAATTATAATTATCATTAAATTATTACAGGGAAAAAAAATTTCGCCTGGAACAGCGATAAGTTTTACTGGAATAGCTATATATGTTTCACTAAAGCAGCGAAAGTTTTCGCTATTCTAGAGAAACATATCGCTGTTACAGATAAAGATTTTTTTTACCTTGTATTATTATATTAAGTTATTCCACTAATATAATTAAGCAATGAATTGTAATGTAATTTTTTCTATACAAAAGAGGAAAATTTCTATATACAATGTAAATTTTATAAAACAAGGGGAATCCCATTTAAAAATTTGTATAAAAAATGGCGGGAAATTTAAAAATGAAATTTTTTTTTGCTTTCAAGAAAAAAAGAGAATTTTATATTATACTAATTTCTTTAGTGAAATTTAATTTCAATTCTTGTAGAGATAAGATTATTTTTTACTTGAAAATAGATTAATCGACATTATTGAATCTCTCCAATTATCTGTAAAAGAAAATCTCAAAGTACAATAATTTCATGATAAAATATCGCTTCGTTTTAAATATTACAAAATTAGAAATTAAATATGTGTCCGAATTTCTGAATATTCAAATGAACGAAATCAACTTTTTTTTTGTCGAAAAATTTTTTTTTTTAAAAAAGTACATTAAACATTTAATAAATTATTAAATTTTTTTTTGATACAGAAAACAATATATTTTATAATAAAATTTCAAATTAAAAAAAAATAATTAACAAATTTGTTCATTTGAACATTCAGAACTTTAGATACATGAAATTAATGATAATAAGTAAATAAAATATAAAATTTAATTATTATCATTAATAATAATTTATATTTTATTAACCACACAACAAGTTTGATTCTTTTTATATTAATATTTCAATTTTTTTTCGGCGCATGATTATACCTTAAAAATCATATTTTCATTTTAAAGAATTTTTATTTTTCGAATTATAGCATTTGGCAGTAAATTTTTTTTTTTTTATTAAATCGAATTTTTAAATGACAGAAATTTCAATTCACCGAATTTTAATTTGTTCTAATTTTTATTTGTACAAATTTTTAATTGATTGAATTTCCTAAGACGGCGAATTTTAATTTGTCCGAATTTTTATTTGTACGAATTTTTAAGACGCCGAATTTTAATTTGTACGAATTTTTAAGACGCCGAATTTTTATTTGTACGAATTTTTAAGACGCCGAATTTTAATTTGTCCGAATTTCTATTTGTACGAATTTTTAAGACGCCGAATTTTTATTTGTACGAATTTTTAAGACGCCGAATTTTAATTTGTCCGAATTTTTATTTGTACGAATTTTTAAGACGCCGAATTTTAATTTGTCCGAATTTTTATTTGTACGAATTTTTAAGACGCCGAGTTTGAATTTGTACGAATTTTTAAGACGCCAAATTTTCATTTGTCCGAAATTACAAATGGCCAAACAAACAATGGACAGAAAGATTTTGGCCCAACTTTTGAAAATTGACCAATTAGATAAATTATCAAAGAAAATCGTGATTGGTGAATTTTAAAACTGGCGCCGAAATCTATCTATCGATTGTTTGTTCGGTATAGTTTGTAATTTCGGACAAAAAAAAATTCGTTCAATTAAAAAATTGATACAAATTGTGTAATAAAATTTATTTTATAAAAAAAAATCTGTAAAATGATTCTGTTTCTGAAAAAATTCTGCCAATTTTTCTAATTAAAATTTCCCGTGACTTTTTCTAAAATAAAACATCCGGAAACGAAAATGTTGAACAGATTGTAAGCTTGTCACTCCTATATAGAAACATTTTATTACTTATATAGAATCTCTCTTATTATCGTTGTATTTTTTTTTACCCCTTCTAAAAACACGATCCTTATTTTCACATCTCGAGTAGATTTTATTTTACTTCACGTTCCAACCGTGAAGGTGATACCAGACATCGAAGCTAATTTCCATAAATCCGAGAGGTTCGGCGAGCGGTGCCCTCTTATTTGTATTCGCGAGTCTTGTAAAGTGCAAGCGTGCTCGTCCAGCAATGGGATTAAAATCGAATCGTGACCAGAGGCTCTCGTCGGAGCACAAAGGGAAATGTTTTTAAAGGAAAAATTTTTTTTTTGCAGAGATCAGCAACGGATTGCGCGAGAGTCGTTATACAAAAAAAAAATATATATATATATATATATATATATACGTCACGAAATTGAGTTTCGCGAAGAGAACAAAAAATCAAAGAAAACGGAATAATCAAAAAATTTATTCTTTTATCTCTTTTTGAATTAATTGAGTTTTTAATTCAATTAAATTATTTAGGTAACGAGCCTGCATTTTTCCTCCCCTCGTTTGAACGACAGACATCAGGAAGAATTTCTGGCATTTCAAACCGCAAGAGAGAAAAAAAAAGAGAGAGAGAAAGAGAGAGCTATATAAAATTCCAAACGAAAATCCCGCAGCGGCGATTCTTTTCGAGGTTCGCTTCTCCATAGGAGAAGGAGCATGTGCGCAACCGAGTACAGGGATAATTATTTATGCCCGATAGGATCTCGACTGGGGACTTGGAAACAAAAGAGTCCAAGAGATGAGAAAATGAGAGAGAGAGAGAGGAAGAGAGAATCGCGAAAGGACGTCTGTCGACAAAATAAGGAGGCTCCAATTCAGAGAGAGAGAGAGAGAAGGGAAAAAAAATGAACGATGTCCAGAGTCATGGGTTACCAAAGGTCCTGAGAATCCACGTTGAAAAATGAAATTAGAAGATTCAATGAATTCTCCATAAATTTATACAGAGTCCAATTTTTTTCGGAGATTTGTTTCGTCCGATTAGAGACAGCCGACAGTATAAATTTTGTATATGTCTTCACAGCAATTGTGCGCGGGCCAATTACGAAAAAAAAAATTGATTTTGCCACCGTTAAAAAAAAGGGAGGGAATAAAAATTAATACAGTTGAGAGTCAATTGCGTAACTTTTCCACTTCCCTTTTCATTTTGGAATTTTCACTTTCCCATTTTCCTGCTTTTCACATAACACTATCTACTTTTCCACTTTCTACCTCCTACTATCCATTTTCCTATTTCCCACATTCTACCTTCTACTTTCCACTACCTACTATTCACTTCCTGATTTCCTACTTTTTTCCTTCTATATTCCACTAAATATTATCCATTTTCCCATTTTCTACTTTCCACTAAGTACCATCCACTTCCCATTTTCTGCCTCTTATTATCCATTTCCCACTTTCTACCTACTTCTTTCCACTACCTACTATCTACTTTCTGATTTCACACTTTCTACCTCCTACTTTCCACTACCTACTATTCACATCCCGATTTCCTACTTTGTACCTCCTACTATCTACTTCCCGATATCCTACTCTTTTCCTCCTACTTTCCACTATCTACTATTCACATCCCGATTTTCTACTTTGTACCTCCTACTATCTACTTCCCGATATCCTACCTTTTTCCTCCTACTTTCCACTACCTACTATCCATTTTCCGATTTCATACTTTCCTCTACCTATTATCCACTTCCCAATTTCCCACTTTCTACCTCCTACTTTGTACCTCCTACTATCTACTTCCCGATTTTCTACTTTTTACCTCCT
This sequence comes from Leptopilina boulardi, assembly GCF_019393585.1. Classification (NCBI taxonomy): domain Eukaryota; kingdom Metazoa; phylum Arthropoda; class Insecta; order Hymenoptera; family Figitidae; genus Leptopilina; species Leptopilina boulardi. Next base: position 1,255,786 of record NW_026137885.1, read on the forward strand.
ACTATCTACTTTCCAATTTCCTACTTTCTTCCTCCTTCTTTCCACTACCTATTATCCACTTCCCTATTTCCTACCTTGCACTAACTACTATCCACTTCCCATTATCTACCTCCTACTATCCCTTTTCCACTTTCTTTCACCTAATATCCACTTCCCGATTTCCTACTTTGTATTTCCTACTTTCCACTAACTACTATCCACTTCCCGATTTCCCACTTTCTACCTCCTACTATCCACTTCCTAATTCCTTACTTTCCACTACACTTCCCAATTTCTACTTTCTATTTTTCCACTTTTCACATCTTACTATCCATTTTCCTACTGTCTACCTTCCACTTTCCACATCTCACTATCCACTTCCCAATTTCCCACTATTTTCTACTATTAAACGATGTTTTTAAAAAGAAGTAAATATTGATTAAAAAGCGAAGTAGAATGTGGGAAAAGGTTGGTGGGAGGTGAGATATGGAAAGTGGGATGTCAAAAGTGGAAAGTAGGAGGTAGAAAGTGGAAATTGAAAAGTAGGAGGTGGAGGGGTATAAGTAAAAAATGGATAGTCGAAATTGGGAAATGAAGTGGAAAGTAGGAGGTAGAAAATAGGGAGTGGAAAGTGAAAAATGGGTGGTTGAAAGTGGGTTAACTGAGAAGTGGATAGTAGGAAATAGAAAATCGGGAAATGCATAGTTGGACATGGAACATGGAAAGTGTAATAAAAAAAGTAGGAAGTTGAAAGTGGAATGTTATGAGAAAAGTAGGAAATGAAATGTGGAAAATGGAATGTAAGTGGAAAATTTACAGAATTGCCCCCCTGCAAACGTTATAGTTAATAATTAAAATATTTTAACACAAAATAGAAATTAGATTATGAAATTTTCTTTTAACCAATCCCTTTTTTTTTTTTTTTTTAATTTTACAATATCCTCACATGATGAGAATGCAACTTGTCGTTGTGGTTTTATAAAATATAAACTTAAGCTGAAAATAAAATGCGGATTAGAACATGAGTTATGAATGAAATTTATAGAACGCTTGGGAACATCGGTATTATGTATATATATATGTATATGTACTGATATATAAATATATCTGATGCCGCACGACTTAACATATTCGTGGAAAGCAGCATCCTCTTACGGCGCAATTAATTGCACGGAAAATTCACTGGACGATACACTAAGTTATAGTCCATTATATATTGTACAACATACATTTCACTTTGAAATTGTACGGTTAAAACCTTTCGTGTGGCATGCAATTTGTCTTCATCTTCATGCTGATTCTATGATATTCTATGTGTATATATAATCGACAAAACGAGCCACATTTGATTTGATAATAAAATAGTAAAACAAAATTGAAATCACGAGAGAAATACTTGGGTGGTATTTTGTATTTGGATAAAAAAAAAAAAAAAATAGTTTTGCATCAAGAATTGATTGAATATTTTCATTTCTCTCAAAATTTTTCCAGATTGTAAAAAACAAATATTGTTGTAAAAATTGCGACAACAGAGGGGGGGGGAAATGATAACGTCACATACATATATCGAACAGGTTGAGAAAATTTAGAGTCGAGAAAGTGGGAACAAAGAAGGTGGGCCCCGGCTCAGGTGGGCCGAAATTTAGTTGCGGACTTTAGATTAAAAGTAGAAAGAGAGGTTTCTTTCTCAGCATGGGGCCACAGGTTCTATACTTGTAAAACAACTTGTAAAACGAGCAGACCGCACGAGCTCGTGAAGAAAGTCAACTTTGCAGCCGAGAAAATAAAATGGGGAATTCAAGGTGATTGAAATCTTATTTTTTTTTTTTCAAACCACAATGCTCTATTATAAATTTTACCAGTTTGCTAAAACAAAACAAATTTTTATCAAAAATTCAAAATTAAAAGAAAAAAAAAAAAAATTTTAAACTATATATACTATAAAATAGGAACAGAAATAGAATTCAGGACCGATTTGCAAGAATTTTCGATAATGCGACAGGTTGAAATCAAAAGAAGATTATATCCTTAATTATAAAGAATATGTTTTTATCCGTGAAACATGTGTTTTTACAATCTAACTTCTGAATCTCGTTCTTGAAAAAAAAAGAAAGAGAGAGAGAGAGGTAAAAAAAATGAAGGAGAAAAAGAAACCAAATGTGGCTCGTTCTGTGAGATATGAAATCCTGTATAAATGTATAAGTGCCAAACACAAGCGAAATATACCGGTCTTTTTGGTTCGTGCGAGAGCGCACCGTTTATATATATATATATTTCAAAACCTGCTAACGAACTTCCAGATGGTTATCACATATACCAAAACTATAGTCGGTGCATTATCGTCTTCGTCTTAAGGTCAGTTTAAAGTTGCTCGCAAGATGGACGTGTGAACTTACCTGAAACAAAAAAGAAAAATATAAAATTTAGAGAGAGAGAAAAAAAAAGTTATATCTTCTTCTAATTTAATTGGTTGTTAGCAACCTTGTAGGGCAAGTGTTTTACTCATTTTAAAATGAAAAGGTTAACACCTATTTGTAACCAAATGTTCGATCCTCCAATATTATTTAAATTTTTAGGTTAACACTAATTTAAAAGTATATCAAATTGATTAAAAATTTTACATCAATTTAATATTTTTGGTATTAATTTGATATTTTTGATCTAAAATTTACAGACAGTTTATCCATTTTGAAAAGGGAAAATAATCCAGGAAGATGAAATGCCCTTAAGGAGCGGATTTATCGATATAAATATATAGAAAAACAGGCGCAGGAAATTGTTGCAAATGAAAGGAAATGAAAAATGAAGGAAGTGTTAAGAAATGCTGTATTTTTTTTTTTAACACAAATCAAATACATAAATTGTCCAATAGAGAAAAACTAATCCGTAAGAAAATAGAAAATTCCATATTATCATTTTTCGATTTCCTTCTATTAATTTTTTCCACTCATCTCGCTAATCTAAAAAATTTAATCTTTCAAAATTTTGAAAAACAATTTTGAAAATCGATTCTGAGATTGCTTCTAAAACATATTTAAAAAAAACTCGTTGTAACAACAAAAGAAAAGAATATTTAATTACTGAGGCAAATCATATATGTTTCATCATAATTTTTATCAACACATTTTAGCAGAAGATATTGAGAATGAATTTTTAAAGTGGGACCATTAATCGCAGTTATCATATTCTTTTTTCATCGCTCATCCCGCCGCTGACTCGTAAAACAGCATCAGTGCATTTTTTTTTTTTTTTTTCATTGTTAAAAGAATATCTTTTGCGAGACACTCATAATTGTCCCCTTGACGCTAGTTTGTTCAACATTCTTCGCGTGTTAAAAATTATCGCGTATTCGAAGTTGCGCGCCATATAAGTCCAAATCCCTTCGGCATTATATGAAAGTAAAGAGATAAAGTCGAGAATGAAAAAAAATATGATCATAAAAAAAGGGATTAAAGTTAAAAGCCATATAAAACTAGGATCATATTTTGAAAAATGACATTCGATAAAAAAAAAAAAAATTACATCACTCCATATTAAGAAAATTTATTCCTCCCACAATAATTTTTCTAACTCTCAAAAATTTCAAAATTCACGGTGGTCTTTTGTGAAACTATATTATTTTTATGTTAATATACTATGAAATTCAAATTTTACAAAACATTTTAAGAATAAAAAGTAAATTTCTTTTTATGTTATTGAATAATGAATTGAACATTTTTATACCAATTTTGATATTGAAAATACTTTTTCAATATATATGGAAAAGAAAAAAACAAAAACAAAAAGAGAAGGAAATTATTGTGAGTGATTTGTAGCAGTAAATCTATACACAGCTATTAGCCAGACACTAATAGAGGCAGTAGAGGTGATGGTTTCAACCGAGACCGTATTTTCGCAAGAAAAAATCCAGCTGCTTGGGCAGTGCGCCTCCTTTAGCTTTGTTTCTTCTCTCCTCAATGGCTAATTAGAATAATTAACGAAGGCAGTTGATCTCGGAACTCGCCTCACGCACACGCGGCTCATCGTCATTATCGCTCCTTTTATTCCTGTATACATATATATATATATATATATAGAAGACATTTGGTCAAACCGGTTGTGTTTAATCTCAACTCGAAAGCTAAAACCATCCCGAACAAAATCTGTCCGGGTGGTGATCGGAAAGACACCAATAAGCAAAAAAAGGATTTGTGTCACGTAGAAAGGCAAATGCCGCATTCTACTGTCATGTCGGATGTAAATAAGCGAAGAATTATACGATTGGGAGATTAATTCCATAACTTTTCCACTTTCCGTTTTCCATTTTCCCACTTTTCATATAACCCATTTTTCATTTCCCATTATCCACTTTCCACCCATCATTTTTCACATTTTACTATCCACTTTCCGATTTCCCATTATTTTCCTCCTATTATTGCACTTCTCGATTTCCCACTTTCTACTTCCTACTATCTACTTTCCAATTTCCCAAATTCTACCTCCTACTTTTCACTACCTACTATCCACTTCCCGATTTCCTTCCCCCTAATATGCACTACCTATTACCTACTTTCCCATTTTCTACTTTCCACTAAGTACCATCCACTTCCCATTTTCTGCCTCTTACTATCCATTTCCCACTTTCTACCTACTACTTTCCACTACCTACTATCCACTTTCTGATTTCCTACTTTTCACTAACTACTATTTACATCCCGATTTCCTACTTTGTACCTCTTACTATCTACTTCCCGATTTCCTACTTTTTTCCTCTTTCTTTCCACTACCTACTATCCACATCCCGATTTCCCACTTTCTACCTCCTACTATCCACTTCCCGATTTCCTACTTTTTACCTCCTACTATCTACTTCCCAATTTCCTACTTTCTTCCTCCTACTTTCCACTACCTATTACCCACTTCCCTATTTTCTACCTTCCACTAACTACCATCCACTTCCCATTATCTACCTCTTACTATCCATTTCCCACTTTCTACCTCCTACTTTTCACTACCTACTTACTACCTCATACTATCCACTTCCCGATTTACTTCCTCCTACTTTCTACTGCTTATTATCCACTTTCCGTTTTCCCACTTTCCATATACCCATTTTTCATTTCCTATTATCCACTTTCCACCCACCATTTTTCACATCTCACTGTCCACTTTCCGATTTCCCATTATTTACCTCCTATTATCCACTTACCACATTCTACTTCCCAATTTTCCACTTTCCAATACCTACTATCCACTTCCTTATTTCCTACATTCTACCTCCTACTTTCCACTAACTACCATCCACTTCCCACTTTCTACCTTCTACTATCCATTTCCCAATTTCCCATTCTTACCACTTTATTTCTCAATTTCGACTTTCCATTTTCCTACTTTTCACGCCCCACTTTTTCCCTTTCTACTAGAAAGTGGATCGTAGTTAGAGGAAAGTAGGAGGTAGAAAGTTGGAAATCGGGAAGTGGATAGTGGAAAGTAGGAAATGGATAGTAGGAGGTAGAAAATGGAAAGACGATGGTAGTTAGTGGAAAGTAGGAAATCGGGAAGTGGGTAGAGGAAAGTAGGAGGAAGAAAGTAGAAAAGCGGGAAGTGGATAGAAGGTAGTGGAAAGTAGGAGGTAGAAAGTGGGAAGACGATGGTAGTTAGTGGAAAGTAGGAAATCGGAAAGTGGATAGTGGGTAGTGGAAAGTAGGAGGTAGAAAGTAGAAAATCGGGAAGTGGATAGAAGGTAGTGGAAAGAAGGAGGTAGAAAGTAGGAAATGGATAGTAGGAGGTAGAAAGTGGGAAGACGATGGTAGTTAGTGGAAAGTAGGAAATCGGGAAGTGGATAGTGGGTAGTGGAAAGTAGGAGGTAGAAAGTAGAAAATCGGGAAGTGGATAGTGGAAAGTAGGAGGTAGAAAGTAGAAAATCGGGAAGTGGATAGAAGGTAGTGGAAAGAAGGAGGTAGAAAGTAGGAAATGGATAGTAGGAGGTAGAAAGTGGGAAGACGATGGTAGTTAGTGGAAAGTAGGAAATCGGGAAGTGGATAGTGGAAACTAGGAGGTAGAAAGTAGAAAATCGGGAAGTGGATAGAAGGTAGTGGAAAGTAGAAGGTAGAAAGTAGGAAATCAGGAAGTAGATAGTGGTATATGAAAAGTGGAAAATTGGAAAGAGAAAATTGTGAAGTAAAGTAGAAAGTAGAAACTGGGAAAGTTAATAGTGGCATGTGCAAACTGGAAATAGGAAAGTATAAAGTGGATAGTAAGATGTGAAAAGTGGAAGGTAGAAAGTAGAAAAGTAGATAGTGAGATGTAGAAAATGGAAAGTGGGAGGTGGAAAGTAAAAAAAAAATGTGGAACTGGAAAGTAGGAAAGTTACACAATTGGCCCCCGAGTATTATTTTCTATACTAACGAAATTAAAATGACTAACTTAGTACCCTAAAAAAAAAAGTTGACAGTATTTTTAGGTTAGGTTAATGAACACAAATTTTTCTCTAACAAATACGGAATAATTATTTAACAACTCAACATAATCATTTTATTATTTGTGCAAATGAAAAAGGCAACTTTCTCTCCTACTTGAAATTGTCATATAAACATTGCTGATTGCCAATAATAATATAAATAGAAGTCGATCATACATACAATTGATTCTGATCGATTGGCATTTTTTTTTTGTCATGCGTACAGAATCCGTGACTTGAACAAGAACATAATGTAGGCGGTACCAATCAGTGATCGCCTACAAATAAACTACATATATATATATAATGCACTCCTGAGTTTTACGTATATATATATACACTCGTTGCGCATACAGAATAATCTAAAAGTTGAGGAATCAAATGTTCTCGAGAAAAGAGAGAGAGAGAGAGAGAAAATTACGCATATTGTACGATGGAATAACGCTTCTGGGTGTACTGTTTATCAATACTAGGTCACGTACTCAGTTTATCATGCGTTACATACAACATTTATGCACTCCTATCCTATCCCTTGAGGATACCAAATAGAATACTGGCGACACATGACACACCTTGAGGCATTACTGCCTGCTAGCTACATTACGTTTACAATTTTTTTTTTTTTTTTCATTTTATTTCATGTCTAGAATACACAATTTTTCTTTCATTAGAGACGCCATAAAGCACGAGTCATATGTGTAAAAAAAAGGAATAAAATATTCTGTCTAACAAGATCTAAAATAAAATGAACACATTTTTTTACGAAAACTAAATCCTATATTATAATTAATATAATAAGATTAATTATCAAGATTTAATAACAAATCGTAAATCAATTTTTTTTTTTTTTTGGACTCACTAGTGACGTTGCAAATAAATTGATGATTCGAATTTTTCAAACTACAATATATCCTATATAGGAATGAGTCGTTATAATAGGAATTTTAATTAAACCCTTCAATCGAAGTATATTCATTAAGAAATTTTAGAGGCCTCAGCTCTTTCGAAAATGTATATATATATATCTTTTATTCCAATCATTTTGAGATTCTTATTTTTGAAACGAAAAGAAAAAAAAAGAGATTAAGACCAAAAAGTCCTTCAAAGATTACACAAGGCAAAGAATCACATTTCACCTTTTTTCAAACATCAGTGAATTTTGACACGTTGATGATTGAAGACAGATACATTTTTAAAATCTAATACATATCCATGTTTAAACCTTTTTTTTTTTTTTTTATCTATCATGTCATTAATTATGTATAGATCTGTTTTTCGATTTTTTTCTATCGACTTACAAATGTTAATTCCGCAAAATTTAAAAAGGGAAAAATATCTATATTCTAAAAAGCGAGTAACGAAATAAAAATTTGTGATTCAATTTCGCTTAAATTATTTAATATTTAAATATTTTCCCTCGTTTAATTAAATATACGAATCGAAACGAAAGAAAAAAACTAAATAAGTCTAATGAATAGATAAATTTAATCTAAAATCTTGTTTTATTTCCTTGTTCACAGTGTTCCGTATCCGATTTTTTTCGGCTTGTATTCAAAGGTCATAATTTTTATTAATTTCGATTGAAAAAAAATTTAAATGTGAAACCTTATCATTTTTAAAAAAAATTTGTCCTCCCTAATTAGTTGTGGGAAAAAAGTTTCTCTAAATATAATTTCCTTACATTATTATTTTAAAAGAATTTGTCAGAATTTTTCTGTTTTTGAATGCTCTTTATTAATAAAAAAAAAAAGATTGCGTTAAATTTAAAAATAGTTATATCTAATCTGAAGAATACTATTCGAATAACCATGGCAAAATACTTGTAACCTTCCTACTCTCTGTATCCTGATAACGATTATTGCATCCCAAGAGTCGCGGATTTTCAGACAATCGACGATAACAAGAAAAAGAAGTAACGAAAGAGTCAATAAAATTCAAGTTGTCCTTTACAGCTGCATTAGGCTGTGCCAATATTTGAGAAATTCAAACGTATTGCAAATAAAGAAAAATTTTTTATTTACAAAAAAAGAGAAAAAGTAGTTTTTAACACAAATTAAAAATTTCACTGAAGAAAAATTGTACGTATGTATATAAAATTTATAATTTGAAAAAATTTTGGTATGCCCTAAACGAAGAATTTTTAAAATTGGTTTGTTAAATTAATTTTAATCATAATTTTGTTTTCGTTAAACTGTTAAAAACAATTTCTTAGTTTTGAGATTATACCATTCCTCCTTAAAATATTTACCATGAATTTTTATATGAGTTAACTGAATATAGAAATTTTTCATTTAGGACAGAGCTGCTGTATCAAAATTACAGATGAAAATAATTATTTCTCTGCTTCCATCAGTAGCAATATTGATGTCATCACTCGATTTTTTTTTAAAAATAAATATACATGCAACCATAAAATATCACTTTCAATAAAATCTAACGGAAATTCAATTTAAATAAAACATTGAATTGAATTTTAAAAGGTAGATTCTGATTCGTAATGGGCATTAAAAAAAATAGCTTTTCTAACACAGTGTTTCCATGTATGGAAGACAAATATGTATTATTAAAATCAAAAAAAAAAAAAAAAAAAAGAACACACGGGATTTTAAATGATTTATGTTATGCGTCATCCTTTTAGAAAATATATACACTTAAAGAATCACAAGAAAAACAGAGAGAGAGACAACAAATCAAGAATCACTTTCTTTTTGACCGATTATATTATTATTCGATATGGGTGAAGAGAGAGAAAATGAAAGATTTTCGTGTGGGTAGGTTCTTTGCCATTGGTCGAGAAAACAAGACGGCACGCGCGACACCCACGCTTCAAAACCGAAGAAACATTATGGCGCACACTTAATTGAAATCTACTATACGATAAGACCAACTAACAAGATATTCACCCATGCGCAACTAAAAAAAAAAAACTCATCCAATTTACTTTCTTTTTCAAGAAATTAGTGAATAAATTTTAAATTGCATCACTTTTTTTTTTTTTTTACCTAAAACAGTGATATATTTCACTAAAACAGGTAAAGTTTTCCCAATTCTAGAGAAACATATAAAAAAAAATTTTCCATGATTTAAATTGACAGTATTTTTTATTTAAAAAAAATCAATTCGGAATGTTAAATTTACGATTTCAGAATGACCAAATCGATTTGATATCTAAGTGGCCGTACCTTTTTCGGGCTATATATATATATGTGTGTCCACTGAAATTCATAAATAATGGTTAAAAGTCGTGTTTGGAAACTATATCACCCAAATTTGTAGTCTTTGAACCTTTTAAGGTTTTTGTCAAAACCCCTTCTCTTTTCTTTGTCAACTATACTACTCTCTTTTATATATATATCTTGTTTCTCCAATACACTTATTCGGCATTTCATCTTTCTCTTTTGGCGGGAACATTAGCAATCAGTATAAACTTCAGATCGTTTCCAAAGATTTCACGAGAGACGACCAACATATATTTTATTTCGACGTATATTGTCCTTTGATTTTTCGTACAAATTCCAATTTCTTAAGAAAGAAGCGAATTCTTTTGAGATACATTTATAACAAAATAAGGAATACCAGAAAAAAAAAACTTGAACTCATTCATTTTTAGTTTATTTTCAAAATGTAGAAAGTGGCGCCACCTACGAGGCACATTTTTATTACATTTTAAAATGAGTAATTTTATCCAAAAATTTTAAATGGTCTATAATAATAATTAATTGACCTAAATTCAATTGGCTTAAAAATCATATGGACTAATTATTACTATGCCTAATCTGTATATCAACTAATTTTTATTTAGCCTAATCTATATATGAACTATAATTCTTATTTGACCTAATCTTCATTTAATAAAATCCTCATTTGTATACACTGAGAAAAATATGCTCACACGAAAAAAAAGTAGAATTTTTACCCCAAAATCGGTATAAAAATTACCTGCAACAAATTTTATCCTGCCACCGTCTATGTGAATTAGCATTGGTTAAAATTACCCGCAACAAAATTTACCCAGCGTTTTTTCTGTGCTATTAAATCAACAGCATTTCTGCTAAAGGCATAAAAATTATTATTGATCCTGAAGCATATATATAGATATTTTGTAAAATATATAGATTCTATAATATGCTTTTGAATCAATAATTTTTATGTCTTTGTTAAAAATTTTGTTGATGTAATAGCATATTTTTCTCAATGTACTAATCGTTATTTGTCCTAATTTTCATTTTGTGTAAAGTTAATGTGAATTCTTATTTAACATAATATTTATCTGCCCTATAATAATAATTCTCACTTGGCCTAAATTTCCTCTAACCTAATGCATTTTTAGCCTCATTTTTATCTCTGAACTAATTATTACTTGGCCTAAACATTATTTGCCATAATTTTTTATTTGTTAAATTTTCATCTAGCCTAATTATTATTTGGACTGAATGCCGCTTAAACTAATTTTCATTTTACCTAATTTCTCATTTGATCCAATCTTACTATATCATAATTTTGAATTGTTCTATTAATCTAACCTAATTTCACAGAAAATTAAAAGGCATTAAAATAAGCTGCAACGCTTATTATTTTAATCTAATTTTGCTTATTTTAATACCAAAGTGGATAAAAATAAGCAAAATTAGATTAAAATAATAGCAGCTTATTTTAATGCCTTTTAATTTTCTGTGTTTCAATTGGCCACGAAACCCTAAAAAAAGAAGAAAAGGCCAAATAAATATTTGGTAAGAATAGATAAAATAAAAATTAGTTTAAACGGCATTCAGTCTAAATAATAATTAGGGTAGATGAAAATTTAACAAATAAAAATTATGGCAAATAATGTTTAGGCCAAGTAATAATTAGTCCAGATAAAAATGAGGCTAAAAAAGCATTAGAGAAAAGGTCCAAATAATAATTAGGCTAGATGAAAATTTCATAAATAAAAATTATAACAAATAATATTTAGGCCAAGTAATAATTGGGTCAGATAAAGATGAGGCCAATAAAGCATTTGGTTACAGATTTAGAGAAAGTGAAAATTAGGACAGATAAATATTATGTCAAATAAGAATTCCCATTAAGTTTAGCCAAAATGGGAATTAGGACAAATATAATATGATTAGTATATAGAAATGAGGATTGCTATTAAATGAAGATTATAATAAGAATAAGCCAAATATAAGATAATTTACATATATAAAGATTAGGCTAATTGTAAGTAATAATTTGTCCGTATGTTTTTTAAGGCCAATCGAATTTATAGGTTAAATTTTTAGGCCTTTTGGAAAAAATTTATAAGCATCATGATTTTTTCTGTGTAATTTTACAAAATGATTTTTAAAAATTTTTGTTTTCTCTTTTAGTTTCTGCAAATTAAACCCTATTAGGAAAATAATAATAGGCAAAAATTTTTTTTTTTTCAAAATTTATGTGAAACACGATGTATTAAGTTCGCGCAGTTGTTTCTGGACCATAATCCGGTTTCGTGATTCGTGTCTAAGATAAGAAAATTCGGCTTGTTCAGACGGTATATATATATATATATATATATATATATATATATATATATATATATATAGTGCTTTTGACTAACCGCGCGCCAGTTAAAACGAAAGACATTCCCCTTTTATATTACTGCTCCTGTCTTAGCTCTCTCACTATATATACCTTGTTGAGGCTTTTTGAACATCACGCAACACAGTTCCCGATGCCAATATGCCCATAGTCTGTGTAATCCGAGAGAAACTGGTTTTCGTCGTACAATAACGTTCTTTGCGATGCGAGTTGTAGCGGGGCAAAACAAATTAATAAATAAGAGCATCATAACCCAACTTTCAAGGCTGTTCAATATAAGACTCGTGCGAGACAAATTTTCACCGATTGCTCTATTGTTCTTCAGATTGTTTGAAAAAATTGATTTTTTACAGTTTCTTTTATTACGGGAATTTAGTCATCAGTGGACCACCATGGAAAAATCATCATAAAAACTATTCTGCATACAAATATATTTAGGAGTTTGGCTAAAAAAAAAAGTTATGAGGAATGGAAAAAAAATTGGGAAAAAAAAAATAATAAAGATCGAATCACGATTCCACCGATTTCGAAGCGCTACATTTGGTAAGACCACTTGCTAATCGCGGGTAATTCTTCTTGCGCGGCTGTTTTTGAAGATTCAAAGACGCCTAATTTGCGTCGAACGAAACAAAGAAGAAGAAGAAGAAGAATAAGAAAAAGAAGCTCCCTGGGGCGGCCATATTTGGTTGGTCCAAGCATTTCAGATCTCTCTTTCTCTCCGTCTTTTTCTCTTTCGTTATTGATGAAAATCAGATTTGCGATTTGCACTGAAATTCAGTTATATTTCACTGAAAATTAGTAGAATTCTTGACTGCTTTAATAAAATCTGCATTAACATTAATCGCGGTAAAACAGATTTGAATTAAATCACTGAATTACTTCAAATAAAATTTTCACTGAAAATCAGTAGAATTATTATTGATTTAAACAGTCAAATCTGCATTAATATTAATCGGTAAAACAGTCAGTTCTGCTTTACCAGCAATCGGTAAAACAGTCAAATCTGCTAAACCATTTATCGGTAAAACAGTCAAATCTGCATTACCATTAATTGGTAAAACAGTCAGTTCTGCTTTACCAGTGATCGGTAAAACAGTCAAATATGCTAAACCATTTATCGGTAAACCAGTCAAATATGCATTACCATTAATCGGTAAAACAGTTAAATCTGCATTAACTTTAATCGGTAAAACAGTCAGTTCTGCTTTACCAGTAAAAGGGTAAAACAGTCAAATCTTCTAAACCAATTATCGGTAAAACAGTTAAATCTGCATTAACATTAATCGGTAAAACAGTCAGTTCTGCTTTACCAGTAAAAGGGTAAAACAGTCAAATCTTCTAAACAAATTATCGGTAACAGTCAAATCTGCATTACCATTAATCGGTAAAACAGTTAAATCTGCTGAACCATTTATCGGTAAAACAATCAAATCTGCATTAACATTAATCGGTAAAACAGTCAGTTCTGCTTTACCAGTAAAAGGGTAAAACAGTCAAATCTTCTAAACAAATTATCGGTAACAGTCAAATCTGCATTACCATTAATCGGTAAAACAGTTAAATCTGCTGAACCATTTATCGGTAAAACAGTCAAATCTGCATTAACATTAATCGGTAAAACAGTCAGTTCTGCTTTACCAGTAAAAGGGTAAATCAGTCAAATCTTCTAAACAAATTATCGGTAACAGTCAAATCTGCATTACCATTAATCGGTAAAACAGTTAAATCTGCTGAACCATTTATCGGTAAAACAATCAAATCTGCGTTAACATTAATCGGTAAAGCAGTCAGTTCTGCTTTACCAGTAATCGGTAAAACAGTCAAATATGCTAAACCATTTATCGGTAAAACAGTCAAATCTGCATTACCATTAATCGGTAAAACAGTTAAATCTGCATTAACATTAATCGGTAAAACAGTCAGTTCTGCTTTACCAGTAAAAGGGTAAAACAATCAAATCTTCTAAACCAATTATCGGTAAAACAGTTAAATCTGCATTAACATTAATTGGTAAAACAGTCATTTCTGCTATACCAGTAAAAAGGGTAAAACAGTCAAATCTTGTAAACAAATTATCGGTTAAACAGTCAAATTTGCATTACCATTAATCGGTAAAACAGTTAAATCTGCATTATCATTAATCGATATTTTTTTTATAGAGAAAAACAATATGTTGGAATATAAAGAAGTGATTGATTGCGCTTCAAACTGACTGCGGTTTAAAGTGTTTGTAATCGATAAAATATGAAATGGTATAGGGAGAATTTTTTTTTGTACATTTCTAAAATATTCAGTGCGAGCTATAATTAAATTAAATGAGAGGAGGTTGAACATATAAAGGGGTTCGGAAGCCAAAAAATTCATTGAGTTTGACTCCCGCCCATTAATCTGACCGCGCTAGGTGCCTAATTGCCTCTTATATTACAAAAATCCAATCTTCTTCGTGATACCGCCACTGCAATCTCTCTCTCTCTATATATATATACTGAGTATATATATAGTTTTGCTCGCTTTCAAAAATCACCTATTTAGATATACAATTAGACATGCATCATAGGTTATAAGACAATTATTTTCTATATATGAATAAACGTTCCATTGTTTTACCACAATGGCACAATATAAGAGAAATGTTAGTTTCCCCTTTTTCTAAATGTTTCTGTTATCTAAATTTGTAAGTTTTGACTAATTCAACTGTGCGTCTGTTTATTAAATAAATTAGTATAGTCTGACTAATTTTTAGGTTATGTTACCAAAATCATTTCTAATTGTTTAAAAAAAAATTTTTAAATTAAACTATTTAAGACTTGTGGTAGAAGGAGAAAAAAATTTTATCCAGCATATTTTAGCTGTTTTTTTAGAATTAACAACCACTTACGAAAGAATGAGTAAGTGCGCGTCTTTATATATATACAGAAGATCCCGATTCTAATGACTGCAAACGCTATAAATCACACGTGCGGCTATTAATATTCATAGGATCAATGCCGCTCGCACGATTCTCCCTATTTATAAGAACATCGCAAATGCAATTGTGTGTTAAGTCAATTAATCTTCAATTTGAAAATTGAAAAGCCTCTATTGCATCCATAATTCCAATACGCAAATATACAAACACAAGCAAATCCCTCTTATTTTACTGTCTAAAAATATATAATTGAAATTATTTTCAATTTCGCATATAGTATAAGAAATTTTGTTCAACAAATACCAACTAGGCAAAAAAAAAATTTAAGGTTATGTTTCGAAAGTTTAAAGTAAAAAAAAAATCAAAATACAAAGGTAAAACTGTCGTAAACATAACCTATAAATTCATTTGCGAACTATTTGCGCTATCATATCAACGTTAGCTACTATTGGAACAGCGAATAAATTTGCTGTTGGGTTGAAAAAAAAGTTTGCTGTGACAGTAAATTTAAAAAATTAATTTTTTGTTGTCATAGCAAAAAATTTAGCTGTGGTTACTATAAGGAAGCACTCTCACCTCTTGGACTGCCTGCCTGAAGGAGTTGCCATGGCAACGTGCAGGAGTAAGAGAGAGAGAAAATTCAAATTTGAATTTACTATCTCTGTTACTCCTACACGTTGCCATGACAACTCCTGCAGGCAGGTAGGCAGCCAAAAAGGTATGAGTGCGCCCTAAGTTTGATAGATCCAATAGCAAACATCAGTTAGCATTTGTGTAATATTAAAAAAAAAAAAAAAAAAAAAAAAAAAAAAAAATTCCCTATAGAGAAAAAAAATTTTGAACACACGAAAAAAAAAGTAGAATTTTTACCCCAAAATCAGTATAAAAATTACCTGCAACAAATTTTATCCTAGTTGAGGGCGCCACCGTCTATGTGAATTAGCATTGGTTAAAATTACCCGCAACAAAATTTACCCAGCGTTTTTTCTGTGAATTAAATATTAAAAAGAAAAAATAGAAATTGTATATAATTTTAATATATTTTTTCTAGAATTGTCTATTATATTTTACTATAATAGAAACTTGAAAAGACTCGTATAACGGGTTTTTCGGTTGTAGAATGTGTATATATATATATATATAGCGCGAGAAGGTAAAGTTTCGCTCCCTCACCGATAGGTGATGCTGAACATGGTTTTCAATCCTTTACGAAGGCCGACGACCTCAAAGGTAGTGTATATAGAGAGGTAAGACACATTCGTGAAGAAATACCTTCTTCCGTACATCTTCTATATACGATGGACCCGACACCTGACTATACAGCTTCCTTCTATAAACACGCAAACTTCCCAGTGTCGTATAGATTTCACGATTCAAGTGGTCTCTTAAAAAAAACTATATATATATATGCGCTAAAAAAAAAAATTCTCTTCATTTAAGAGGATTAAAATTTACAAATTTCTAAAATACTCTTCATTTGAGAGGATTAAAATTTACAAATTTATAAAATAACCTTTTGAATTGAGAGAATTAAAATTTACAAATTTCTAAAATACTCTTCATTTGAGAGGATCAAAATTTACAAATTTATAAAATACCCTTTTGAATTGAGAGGATTAAAATTTACAAATTTTTTTAAAATACTCTTGAATTGAAAAGATTAAAATTTCTAAAATACTCTTGGAATTGAGAGGATTAAAATTTATAAAATACTCTTGGAATTGAGAGAATTAAAATTTACAAATTTCTAAAATACTCATCATTTGAGAGGATCAAAATTTACAAATTTATAAAATACCCTTTTGAATTGAGAGGATTAAAATTTACAAATTTTTTTAAAATACTCTTGAATTGAAAAGATTAAAATTTCTAAAATACTCTTGGAATTGAGAGGATTAAAATTTATAAAATACTCTTGGAATTGAGAGGATTAAAATTTATAAATTTATAGAATAAAAAAGAAATTTATCAAAAATATTTGAAAATTTACAAACTACTAGGGAAATGTATAGTCATGAGTGGACCACTGTTCCTGGTTCATTACACCCAGAGAAATGTTTTATTTGAACCAAATAAATAATATATTTGAGTTAAACAAAACGTATATTTGTCTCACAGTCTAATAGCCTATTTATTTGGTTTAAATAAAAAAATTTTATTTAAATCAAATAAAAATTAATTTGAATCAAATGAAAATTTATTTGAATCAAATAAAAATTTTATTTAAAACTGATAATTTTGTTTCGAGTCAAATAAATATTTATTAGACTCTGAGACAAATATATATATATCAATTCTTTGGTTGTAAATTATTATTTTAAAAAATAAACACTACACGAAAAGAGATTTACCTGGAACAGCGAAACGTTTCTCTATATAATAGCAAAAGTTTTAGTTGAATCTTTCGTTTATTCTATTGTTGAAACCTTTCGATGTTTTAGATAAAAAAAAAAATTTTCCGTATTTAATTAAATTCTATATTTTTGATGAATTTTGAAAAGTTTGCAAATGATTTTTCCAAGGTGGTCCACTGATGACTACAAAAAAAAGTAATCGGAGAAAAACACTTATTAAAAAACGCCAGGAAAATTTTTCTATGATATTAAAAAAAAAAAAAAAATTGTAGTTTTTCTCACTACTATTAAAGTTAGTTAATTATTTACTTACAAAAAAAAAATTATACACGAAAAACAAAACGTGGTCCACTGTTGACTATATACACTCAGAGAAATGGTATATTTGTCTCCGAGCCTACTAACTCATTTATTTGTTGCAAATATATTTTATTTTATTTAAATAAAAAATTTATTTGATCCAAAGAAAAATTTATTTATGACAAATAAAATTTTTATTTACCCCAAATAAATAATAAGTTAGTAGGCTCTGAGACAAATATTTGTTTATTTAATTCAAATATATTTTATTTGATTCAAATAAATCATTTCTCTGGGTGTACATCCTCCTATATCACTCAGAAAAAAATTTTTTTTGAAGCAAACAAATTTTGGTTAAATCAACAAAATAAATGCATTGATATACAGTTAACCAAACATTTGGTTGCATAAACCAAACGTTTATTTAGCTCAATCAAATTTTTTCTTTGTTCAAAAAATTTATTAAAATAAACCAAACAGTTATTTAGATCAAATAAATATTTATTTGAATTAAACAAATTTTGTTTGAACTAACCAAAAAATTGGGTAAATATAAAAAAATGGTACATTTGGTTCAAACATATCTTTTTTCTGAGTGATGATAGTTTAAAACAAATTGAAAATAAAAGCGCTTTTATTTTTAAAGTAGGAAATAATTTAATAAAAATGAAAATAGAGAACAGTCATTGAAAATGGAAAGAGTCATTAGTGGTCAATATTTATTTAATGAGCCGTTAAAATAGAACCGCCCTAATTATAAACCAGATGAGTTCGGAAGTTCCCTATTTCCGGTGAATCACAGGTTCAAAAATTTTTGCGGGACTTTTTTTTTCATATGAAAAACTACCGGATCTTAAAGGAGACAATTTTTTTTCAAAAAAAAGAAAGAGAGAGAGAGAAAGTGGTTCGTGCCATAGTAAAGGGACAATTTCCGGTCCCTTAGTGTCTCGCGCCATTGGTCAAGAGATAGCTTAGCATTTCTCGGGAGACCATGGAAACTTTTTTTCTTGTAAACTCGCCACTCCAATATTTGCAGTGTTGAGGCAAACTTTAAACTCCACTCGCTCTCATTGGTCAATCACTGTATAAATATTGAATTTTTTTTTTCACATCGTGTAAAAGACAAAATACACAAAGTTTTATCGAATCGAACAAAAAAAAATTAAAAAAAAAAAAAAAAGAATTTAAAACGCAAAAACTAAGAAATGTAAAAAAAAAGAGAATTGATTTTTTATTTATTTTAAAATTTTTTGTTGAAATAAATAAATTTTGAGATATGAGAGAAAATTGTAAGGTTTTTTTTTTTTGAAGGAACTAGCACCATTGCGGATGTGTTGTGAACTATAAATTCACTTAGCTTAGTATCGTATGGAAGAACTCTGCTTTATCGATACAGGATAATGAAAATTCTTTTGAGTAAATCTAATCAGGAAATATCTACTTTATCAACAATTTTCACAGTAACCGACACAGCTGAGAATCAAAACAAAAACAACGTTACATCATATTTGAATTTTACCGACGGAATACTGAGTTTATGTATAGATCAAGATAAAAATGCAAGACAAGAAAGAATATTATAGTGAAAGTGAAAGTACATATATGCGCATTATGAAACGAGAATAAATTAATAATTCCTTATTTTTACTTTTAATTTCTATAGTTATTTACCGTTATTACAAATTTTTCATATTAAGAAAATATGAAATCTAAAACTAATTTATTATTTTTAGGGGTTCTTTCTGCATTTTCAAAATTTATTTTTTGCAAATATTGACAATTTTGTTCAATAAAAAAAAAATTTTAATTTACACTGAAAAAAAAAATTTTATTTGATTCAAATAATTGCTTATTTTACTGTTATATCAAATAAATATTTGCTTAAACTAAATTATTTGTTTATTACACTCAGAGAAATGGTATATTTGTCTCCGAGCCTATTAACTCTTTTATTTGTTGCAAATATATTTTATTTCATTTAAATAAAAAATTTATTTAAGCCAAAGAAAAATTTATTTATGACAAATAAAATTTTTATTTACGCCAAATAAATAATGAGACAAATATACGTTTATTTAACTCAAATATATTTTATTTGGTTCAAATAAATTATTTCTCTGGATGTATCAATTGTTTCTAACGAAATAATTGTTTATTTGACTCAATAAATTTTTTTTTCAAATACAGAAATAATAATAAATTAAAATTTATTTATTTCAAGTAAATATTTATTTGATAATTATATAGTAATCGATTATTTGAAACAAGTAAATTTTTTTTGATTAATAATTTTTATTTAATTTTTATTTAAATTTCAATAATTAAATATTGAGATTTAAAACTAATTTTTAAAATAAATTATGGTATTTATATCCCCCTTTTTTTTGTATATATATATCGAAAATAAGAACAGGAAATCAGATTTTTTTTTCTGAGATTTAAAAAAAAAAAAAAAAAAAATGACCACGCGTGCGGTATCAATTTGGTAAATTTTATGTTTCTTTGTCATTGTACTGGAATCTATTGTATTATGCGATGTTATTTGACTTTTTGGCTTTAAGTTATATGCACAGGTAAAGGTAGGGCGATACGCATGAGTGCATTCAAGTTGAAGCAAGACGCGCGGCAGTGAGACTTAGACACACATACGATCCATTCTCTCTATATATATGCAAATTTAAAGGTTTTTTTCTTTTTCAAAAAAAAATTTTTTTTTTCTAAAATTAAAAAAAAACATTCGAAAAATATTTAAAAAAATTTTTTTTTTAAACACAAACCCAGAGAAATGATTTGTCTCATAGCCTAATAAATATTTATTTGATTCAAATAAATTTTTATTTAATTTTAAATTTTTATTTGATTCAAATAAATTTTTATTTAATTTTAAATTTTTATTTGATTCAAATAAATTTTTATTTAATTTTAAATTTTTATTTGATTCAAATAAATTTTTATTTAATTTTAAATATTTATTTGATTCAAATAAATTTTTATTTAATTCAAATAAATTTTTATTTAATTTTAAATTTTTATTTGATTCAAATAAATTTTTTTTTGATTGAAATAAAAAAATTTTATTTACGCCAAATAAATAGGCTATTAGGCTGTGAGATAAATATACGTTTATTTAACTGAAATATTATTATATTTGATTCAAATAAAACATTTCTCTGGGTACACATGTTTTTCTATTTTCACTTTTTTTTCACACTTTACGATTCTCTTTGGTGATAATTTTCCCTGACATATAAGGGATTCTTTACAGGTAGTATTTTATCACGATACAGATATGATTCCCGTGTATTTGAAGTGATAAAGTTGAAAGTTACATGACATTTTAGTATTCAATAATGTGATAATTATATATACAACATTTTACACGATAATTATATATAGAGAGAATTTTTTATTTGTGTTCAAGTTTAAAGATATTGTGTTTTATTATTTCAAAATTGAAATTTCTCGATTATTTTCTATTAGCATTTATTTGAAGCAAATAAAAATTTATAACATTTTATTTGTTTTAAATAAAAAAAAAAAAAAAAAAAAAATTATCTATCACAAAATTTTTATTTAGTACACTGAAAGAAAAATTTATTTGATTCAAATAATACTCAACTATTATTAAATAAATATTTACACAAAGAGAAATGGTATATTTGTCTCCGAGCCTACTAACTCATTTATTTGTTGCAAATATATTTCATTTCATTGAAATAAAAAATTTATTTGAGCCAAAGAAAAATTTATTTCTGACAAATAAAATTTTTATTTACACCAAATAAATAAGTTAGTAGGCTCTGAGATAAATATACGTTTATTTAATTCAAATATATTTTATTTGGTTCAAATAAATCATTTCTCTGGGTGTACTTGAAGCAAATAATTTTTTTTTTTGAACCAATAATTCCTCTATTTAAAACAAATACCATTTAATTAACTCTAATAAAAAAAAATTATTTTGGTTTAAGTAAATGTTTATTTGATAAAATAATCAAGTAAACGATTATTTGAATTAAATAAATTTTTTTGTTTCAGTGGATAAATAAAAATTTTTATTTAGCGTAAAGAAAATTTTTATTTAGGGCAAATAAAATTTTCTTTAGCGCAAAGGAAAATTTTTATTTAGGGCAAATAAATTTTTCTTTAGCGCAAATAAAATTTTTATTTAACTTGAATAAAATTTTACTTAGCGCAAATAAAATTTTTACTTAACTCAAACAAATATTTCTTTGGCACTAAGGTAAAAATAATATTTTTTTCTCTGAGTATGTATATTTTAATATTGTTAAAAAATTTTTAATGATCTTGTTTTTGTAGGGCTCATAGTATATATATATATATATATATATATATATATATATATATATAATATTGTGAGGAACTCAAGAGCAAAGAGCATCAGTGATATATGTGCAGATTGTCCA
The DNA here is from genome assembly GCF_019393585.1 of Leptopilina boulardi. Lineage (NCBI taxonomy): Eukaryota > Metazoa > Arthropoda > Insecta > Hymenoptera > Figitidae > Leptopilina > Leptopilina boulardi. Next base: position 1,277,755 of record NW_026137885.1, read on the forward strand.
AATTGTAGAGTTTATATATTCGTCACAGAGTGAGTTACAAAATTGCTTGGTTCGTTGTTCGACGCCGGTACGTCATATTCACATTGTCAAGGAAAACGTTACAAGTTTATATTGTTCTCGTATCTATTTTATTTTCTTTTATTTTTTTTTTCAAAATGAATAAGTTGGATGACTAAAGGCACATGTTTCTTTTATTATATTTAAGTTTTTATACTATTTTACAATCGTTTTCTTTTTTCTTTAATTTTTTTTTTTGTGTTACAAAAATGTAAAAGTATTCATATTTTTTTAACTCTTAAAAATAATAAAAACAATAAAAAATAAATAAATATAAAAATAATAAAGAATAAAAATATAAAAATAATAATACAATATACAATTTTCCAATGAGTCAAATATTGATGATTCAAAAAAAAAAAAAAAAAATAGAAGAAAGAAAACTGGTTCTTAAATACAATGAAAAAAAAAAAATTTATTTCATTGAATTATATTCGATTACTTGACTCGATCAAATTAATATAGTTATTTGTATCAAATAATTATTATTTTGAATCAATTAAATGGTATTTATTTCAAATAAAGAAATTATTGGTTCAAATAAAATTTATTTAATTTGAATAAAAATTATTTGGTTCAAGTGAACATTTATTTGATTCTAGTAGATATTTATTTGGTTCAAGTAAACATTTATTTGATTCTAGTAGATATTTATTTGGTTCAAGTAAACATTTATTTGGTTCAAGTAAATATTATGTAGTTGGTTCTAGTAAATATTATGTATTTGGTTCAAGTAAATATTTAATTGGTTCAAGTAAATATTTAATTGGTTCAAGTAAATATTTATTTGGTTCAAGTAAATATTATGTATTTGGTTCAAGTAAATATTTATTTGGTTCAAGTAGATATTTATTTGATTCAGGTAAATATTTATTTGATTCTAGTAGATATTTATTTGGTTCAAGTAAACATTTATTTGATTCTAGTAGATATTTATTTGGTTCAAGTAAACATTTATTTGATTCTAGTAGATATTTATTTGATTCAAGTAAATATTATGTAGTTGGTTCTAGTAAATATTATGTATTTGGTTCAAGTAAATATTTAATTGGTTCAAGTAAATATTTATTTGGTTCAAGTAAATATTATGTATTTGGTTCAAGTAAATATTTATTTGGTTCAAGTAGATATTTATTTGATTCAGGTAAATATTTATTTGATTCTAGTAGATATTTATTTGGTTCAAGTAAACATTTATTTTATTCTAGTAGATATTTATTTGGTTCAAGTAAACATTTATTTGATTCTAGTAGATATTTATTTGATTCAAGTAAACATTTATTTGATTCTAGTAGATATTTATTTGATTCAAGTAAACATTTATTTGATTCTAGTAGATATTTACATATTTGATTCAAGTAAATATTTATTTGATTCAAGTAGATATTTATTTGATTCAGGTAAATATTTATTTGACAATAGTAAAGTAATCGAGTATTTGGATCAAATAAATTTTTTTTTTTCTTAGTGCAGAAATTTTAATTCAATTTTTTTTTGAGTATGGAACAAAAAATTTGCAAAATAATTTTTAGAATTTAACGAAGAAAGTTTTTTTTTTTTTTTTTTTACTAAATTTTGTCCTAATTCTCAAATGCACCGGATCCTGTGACCATCTGCCTGGTATGGACCAGATGAAACTTCTTCCAAACTAGGTATATTGAATCTGTTTTTTTCCCATGACTATATGAGAAAAAAAAAAGCTTTTTCAAATACACTTTAAAATCAATTCGATCATCCTTGAGAAAAGTTTCAGGCTCAATTTGAAATACAAACACAAAAAAAAAAAAATTGGGAACACATTTTTTACTAAATTTTTTATTTAAACAATTTTTTTTATCGTTTTCATTTAATGTAAATACTTTTCCTATATTGTCATAGGGGAAAAAAAAATTTCACCTGGAACAGCAATATGTTTCACTGAAATAGAGAAAATTTTTCCTTATTCTAGAGAAACATATCGCTGTTTCAGATAAAGATTTCTTTTTTCATGAACTCTCAAAATAAAAAAAAAGTTTTTTTTCCTTTTTTTATAATACAAAAAGCAAAAATTTTGTATAAAAATTAAATTTCCAAAAGTTGTAATTTAACAAACTAAAATATATACGCGATAGTTGCAGGAAAATGTTAGTTATCCAAGATATCCGGTGTCACTTTTTTTTTTTTTTTTTTTGTTACACTTGAAGTGCACTCCAATGAAAACTCATGTTCCCAGCTTGAATCTTTTGTCTTTACTTCCTATCTAAACGGAAATCTCTTGAAAGTTTCCGAAACTCTTGACAAAAAAAAAAAAAAAAAAAGAAGAGCTTTCCGGTTAAAAAAAAAATCAAATTTTCAATCTGACTCCCTCTCAATCAATCTCAGTTTGTATTCAACAATTTTCCTATTTTGTATAGCTACATATATGTATTATGTTCTCAAAAACCCCCAAGGGATGAGATATAGTTTACTGTGGGCAAAAAAAATAAAAAAAAAAAAAAAAAAAGTGACACCTGATATCGAAGGGGTCGCGCAAGTGTTTGTCCTTCCGCACCAGAGGGCTGCAGTGTCTATATACCACTCAAAAAACTTCATGTAGAAACCGAATGCAAGGTGGTGTTCATGGGAAATAGAAGGGTACATTTGAGACGCACGCCCACTTCAGGAGAAGTTTAACCTGCTCTTCTCTCTTCAAGTATTCTCCTAACAAGAAAAGAAACACGGGCAGATGGTACCTATGTAAAAACATATTCGGATCCGGTGCAGCTTTCTCTGATGTTTTTATTCTCATTCAAAAAAGAAAAAAAAAACTCATTTTTCCCCTACTAGAGGAAAATTCATTTTTTTTTAATCTTTATCTGGAACAGCAATATATTTCTCTAGAATAGCGATATGTTTCACTAAAACAGTTAAAAATTTTCCTTATTCTAGAGAAACATATTACTGTTCCAGATAAAAAATTTTTTTTCCATAAACTCTCAAAATAAATTTTTTTTTCTCTTTACAAATATATTTTATTTGATTTGAATAAAAAAAAATTTATTTCATCTAAAGAAACATTTATTTATGAAAAATAAAATTTTTATTCACGCTAAATAAATATAAGTAGGCTCTGAGACAAATATACGTTTATTTTGTATATTTTTTATTTGGTTCAAATTAAGCCTTAAATATAAACATTCTACACTCAGAGAAATGGTATATTTGTCTCCGAGCCTACTAACTCCTTTTTTTTGTTGCAAATATATTTCATTTCATTGAAATAAAAAATTTATTTGAACCAAAGAAAAATTTATTTCTGACAAATAAAATTTTTATTTACGCCAAATAAATAAGTTAGTAGGCTCTGAGATAAATATACGTTTATTTAATTCAAATATATTTTTTATTTGGTTCAAATAAATCATTTCTCTGAGTGTAGTAATAAAACAATTTTTAGGTTAGTTTTCTACCCCATTGTAACTATTTATTATCTCTATTAATGAGTTTCCCATCTATGTACTGTTGGTAAAGTAGAAAAGTATGGCGCGTAAATTTTGAAATTTTGAAATAATATTCAAATCTTTAAATCAAATTTAAATAAATTTTGTCGAAAAAACTTTATCGTTGATCACAAATGTTATTTCCTGTTCGCCTTTAAAATGCTTTATTTAAAAAACAAATTATGCGACAATATACATATAGCCTACATGTCGCTAGGGTCACTAAAATGTATATTTAATGGCGGAAATAACATTCAAAAAAAATTTATTTGCGTTAAATTCAATTTAATTTCGTAATCACGAATCACGTGTTGGTAACCATTGAGGTAATAATTTTATTTTGATAAAAAAAAAATCTTTAATAACTTTACAAAAAAAAATAAAAAAAAAATGGTTTAATTAAAAAAAAAAATACGAAAATTTCTATTTTTAAAAATACTAAAATACTAAATACTAAAATACTAAAATACTACTAAAATACTTTATTTTAGAATATTACTATACTGAAAAACAGAATTTGATTCAAATAGGTTACTTGACTATTATAAAATAGTGAATAAATATTTATTTCTATTAAATAATTTTATTTATTTAAATCAATTAATTTGTATATTTATTTCAAATACAGAAATTATTTGGTTCAACTAAATTTTATTTAATTCCAATGAAAATTATTTGGTTCGAATAAATATTATTTGGTTCAAGTAAATATTATTTGGTTCAAGTAAATATTATTTGGTTCAAGTAAATTTTATTTGGTTCAAATAAATAATATTTTATTCAAGTAAATTTTATTACACCCAGAGAAATGATTTATTTGAACCAAATAAAATATATTTGAGTTAAATAAACATATACTCAGAGCCCACTAACTTATTTATTTGGCGTAAATAAAAATTTTATTTGTCAAAAATAAATTTTTCTTTGGCTCAAAATAAATTTTTTATTTCAATTAAATAAAATATATTTGCAACAAGTAAATGAATTAGTAGGCTCGGAGAGAATATACCATTTCTCTGAGTGTAGGTTCAACACCCAGAGAAATGTTTTATTTGAACCAAATATAATAAATATTTGAGTTAAATAAACGTATATTTGTCTCACAGCCTAATAGCCTATTTATTTGGCGTAAATAAATTTTTTTATTTAAATCAAGTAAAAATTTATTTGTCTATGAGACTTTACTGTAATAATAAAAATTTTGCAAAAAGAAAAATTGAATTTCTTTTTTTTTTCAAGAGAATATTGGATTTCATTGTCTACAAGATTTGCCGAGTCCAAAGTTACAACGTGATGGAATTTTTCGATTTCGCAAGCCAATCATTTTACCAATTCAACACGTGTCGTTAAATTAAAAAATAAAATTTAAAAAAAAGAGTAATATTTACATTTTTCTCAAATGAAAAAGTGAAAAAGCTTCTTTTTGTTTGTGACAATTTTTTTTTTGGTTTCCTATCTATGTACTGTCGGTAAAGTAGATAATTGCGCGGGAAATTTAAATTTTGCTATTTCCTTATAAGAGGAAATCTTTCAGTTTTCGTGTTGTTTATTATGAGAAAAGTCTTTTTTTTTTTTGCGCATAAAATAAAATGTTTTCTCTAAACTTTCGCATCGTGTTCTTTAATATACGTATATATCGCTTGTTTTTCTTGTTGATTCTTTCATTCGATTGCTATGTAGTAAAAGCAACCAAGTACAAGTCTTGCTTTATGTGGCATCTGGCTTGAATTACGGGTGTATGAACTTTTTTTTTGCCCCAGTGTTCAGAGTCAGATTGTTACAAGTAACTTATTCACTATATATATATATATCTCCAGTTATTTTGCAGTGTTGCTTCTCTATAAGTTTGCCAATCCCCTATTTATATCACAATTACTCCACTTAATTTACTCATTATTTTTACGTTTTTTAAAATTATTTAAATATAAATAAAAATTTTGTGTTTTAAAAAAAAATTGCAAGTTGCAAATAAAAATTTATTTGATTCAAATAAATATTTATTTAATTTAAATAAATTTTTATTTGATTTAAATAAATTTTTATTTAATTTAAATAAATTTTTATTTGATTCAAATAAATTTTTATTTGATTTAAATAAATTTTTATTTGATTCAAATAAATATTTATTTGATTTAAATAAAAAAAAAAATTTATATACGCCAAATAGACTAATAGGGTGTGAGACAAATATACATTTATTTAATTTAAATATATATTATATTTGATTTAAATAAAACATTTCTCTGGGTATATTAAATGTGTAATGAACGCGATTTTATAAGGAATAGATAAACATGACATTGTTTAATTGATTCCACGTGCATGAATTACATTTGAAATTGTACATTCATATTGGATAAAAGAAGATTTATTGTCTATCTATATTGTTCAGCATAAATAAACGCGCGCGCGCGCAACACATAAAATTGTATATGCCACTCACAAACAAAGAAGAAGAAGAAGATTTGAACATTTGGAAATTTTTTAAATGCAAACAAAACAAAAACAATTTTTTTTTTTTTGGTTTTTTTTTTCGATGCCTCTTTTTTTACAAAGCGCAACAAATTATGTTATATACCGCAAACGAAAACAATTTTTTTTTTCGCACGCAATTTATGAAAACGAAAAAAAAAAACCTGTTTAAAATCTAAAGTTTAATCACCAAGAGTCTTTTAAATCCTTTGAATTCTCTTAAATGCCCTACTGCTTAAAGTGTGAGAACCAGCTGTGCATCTCGCATCTGGAAATGGCTTATGAACGAAAATATATACCAATTATGAAAATGCAAAAAAAAAAAAAAAAAAAAAAATTGGTATTAAAAAAAAGGACAAAAAATACACCAAAAGAAATGTTTTATTTGAATCAAATATAATATATTTTTGAGTTAAATAAATGTATATTTGTCTCAGAGCCTACTATATATATAGCCTATTTATTTGGCGTAAATAAAATTTATCAAAAATACAAATTTACTTGAATCAAATAAATATTTATTAGACTGTGAGACAAATATATCAATTCTTGAAATGTAATTTAAATTTATTACACGAGATATTTGTAAAAATGATTAACTACTAGTACAAAGACGATATTTATCAAAAAAAAAAAAAATAAATAAAACGAAAATTATTCTACTCACGTGTTTAAAAGAATCGTCTAGAAAAAAATAATATGTTTCCAATGCTTCTTACCTAGAAACAGAAAAAAAATACAAATATTAAAATTTTTTCTATAAAATAAAATTAATTAAATAATTAATGTGTAATAAAAAGTTGAGAAAAATTCGATCCTTTGAAGGAATGAAATAACATAAAAATTGTATGTTATTAATATTGTTTATTGTCACAAAACAAGAAACGACGTTTCGATGACTTGGTTCGTCATCATCTTCAGGTTAAATTTACAAAAAATTAATTGAACCGTTACATCTTATATTTTATTTCGTTTAAATAAAAAATTTATTTGAACCAAAGAAAAATTTATTTATGACAAATAAAATTTTTAATTATGCCAAATAAATAAATTAGTAGGTTCTGAGATAAATATACGTTTATTTAACTTAAATATATTTTATTTGGTTTAAATAAATTTAAAAATTTCCCAAATTATAATTTGGGAAATTTTTCATTTATTTCTAACTTTTGAAGCAATCGAGAATTAAAAATTTTTAGAAAAAAAAATGCCTGTTCGTTCAAATGATTGCAAAAAAATAAAAAATAAAATTTTATTTGATTCAAATAATTTACTTGACTATTATCAAATAAATATTTACTTGAACCAAATAATTTTTATTTGAATTAAATAAACTGGTACTTGAATCAAAAAATTCTATATATTTGAAACAAATACCATATTTAATTGACGCAAATAATAATTATTTGATATAAATTAATATTTATTTTTTAAAAATAAATATTTACTTGATAATAATATAGTCAAGTAATCGATTTATTTGAATTAAATAGTACTTCAGTTTAATTTTAAATATAAATATTTAAATTAAATAAATAATTATTTTTGTGGCAAATTTTTCAATACCAAAAAAATAATAATTTATTTTTATTGTTAACTATAGAAAGCACTTTATTTCTCAGTACATTAGAATATATTAATATGCATTGCAAAACGTATGAAAATTTCTTTCTCTCTCTCTCTCGCTCTCTCTCACGACGACAACGGCATTTAAATAAAATTTTTTCTCGATTACTATAAAGTAAAGTAAAATATAGACTTTAGAAATAATAACATGGTAATACAGACTCCGTGAGAAAGTGAAACGCATCAATCATATAATATGGTATATATATATATATATATATATATATTAAAATAAATATGGGAAAAAGAGTACATATAACATGTACTTTTACTAAGTCTTAATTAATAATTAAGGTAATATTACATAAAAAAAAGAACTTCTTCTTAAAGCACATGTAAAAGTTTTGTCCTTTTCGGAAATTTCAATGTGTAATTGATGAATTCCGTCTCGATTGTTTCAGTTATTTTCAACTCCTATATATATATGTGTGTGTGTGCACGAAGAGACTTTTAATATTCCAAATGCATCGCTTATATGCGTGTATACATTCATTGTACACAAAATACAAATATAATACATAATAATTGTATGCAACTTTATTTAGAAAACACATGTTTCTTTTTAGACATAAATTTTATCTGTAAATAATGCATATAGCATTGAAGACTATTTTTTTTTTAAGTTTAAAAAAGAAATAGTCAATTTTTTTTAAGTTTCTCCTTTTAAAATAAAATAGACATCTTTTTTTAAGGCCAGGTCCAAGTGAGGCAGCGCCATCTACATTGATACTAAAATTTTTGGAAAATTTTCAACAACCTTTTCTTGAAAACAAGAAGGTAAAATCCTTCTTCCTTTATAGATAATTGATTATTCGCAAGATATACACCAGCTAAAACTTTTTTTGAGTTAAAATAATGAAAAAAAAATTTCATGTCGATAAATTAAATATGAGAACTTTTTTCACAAAAAAACTGTAACAGTACTTTCTCAGAAATTACAATCAAAAATGTAATTTCCATTTGGAAAATTAATAAACGCTAAAAAATACACGACCTAAGATTTACCAGTCACGAAAATAAGAAAAAAAATTTTTTTTTAAATATTTAACATATTGATACTGCTTTACTGATTGTGACAACCCTTTTGGTAGATTATGTATTTTAGGTGGTTAGCAACAGCGCCAATCTCCTCCTTTTGGCAAAACCGCGAAACGTCTGGTGACATATATAACCTGCCAAACGGCTGTCATAATGAGTAAAATATGTTATGTTAAAAAACTTTTTTTTTTTTTTGTTATTTTCGTGATTGGTAAATCTTAGGTCGTGTATTTTTTAGCGTTTATTAATTTTCCAAATGGAAATTGCATTTTTGATTGTAATTTCTGAGAAAGTACTGTTACAGTTTTTTTGTGAAAAAAAGTGCTCATATTTAATTTATCGACATGAAATTTTTTTTCATTATTTTAATTCAAAAAAAGTTTTAGCTGGTGTATATCTTGCCAATAATCAATTATCCATAAAGGAAAAAGTATTTTATCTTCTTGTTTTCAAGAAAAGGCTGTTGAAAATTTTCCAAAATTTTAGTATCAATGTAGATGGCGCTGCCTCACTTGGACCTTGCCTTAAGTTTCTCCTTTAAAACTAATATTTGGAAAATTAAAAAAAATTAATTTATTCATTAATTTATTTTTTTATATTTTTTTGTAATAATAATTTATTTGAAAAATGTAAGATGAGTGGAGAATGAAACATGCACTTGTATACAATAACGAAGTACGCTAAGTTTAGCACGAGTAAAGGCTTGTTGATTTTAATTGTCGTTGTACAACACTGTATTCTTCTTTCACGGTCTAAAGAGTGACACTAGTGTACCACAAACACTATAATTTCTCACTCTTCACCGTTCAAAATGCGCATAATTTTACTCTATACCAAAAAAAAAATATTCTACATTCGATTTTTTTTTACTCACGATTTGTAGCCAAAAAACGCATCTTTTAACTCTTAGGGGCAAAAATCACTATTTTATATCCGAAAATTTCCTATTTAATTTTATCTTTTTAATTTATTTATTATTTGTTTATTATTTATTTAGTTATTTATTTATTATTTATTATTTATTTATTATTTATTTATTATTTATTTATTATTTATTTATTATTTATTTATTATTTATTTATTTATTATTTATTTATTATTTATTTATTATTTATTTATTATTTTTCTGTTTGATTTATATTTATCAAATTCAAATATTTCTGGACTTTGAAAAATTTCACCTCCGCCTGGGATCGAACATAGGTTTCTAAATTGCGAGTCGGGAGCTATGACCACTGGACTACTTCTCCTTGTGAGAGACTTAAACTATATATAATTGTTACGAGCTACCACCGAATTGGTTATCGTAATCAAATTTAATTCAGATTTAAAAATGTTCAAACAATTTTGTTAGATTAACAAAATATTTGGTTGAGATAATTCTAAAATTTTGTTGCAAACACAAAATATATTTCACTTTTTATTCAAATAAAATCGTCTATATCTATATAAATATATCTAAATATAAAATCATTTATGATAAAACGGGTCAAGTCATACAGACCTCCGCATGTATAAAAATATACAATACACGACATTTTTTTTTTCTTTTTTTTTCTCTCTCTCTCTTTTCTATATACTTCCATGGTGGATGACCCTGGGAATGTTGCGGTTTATTATAACGCCATATAATAGTCAGTCTTGAATTCTTATCATCAATGGAAAATGCATGTAACTATGTGAAAGAAACGAAGGACAATATGGTCAATGTGAAAATAGAATTTAAAAACCGTAGAAATGAGTGACGGTTTTTCCACGCAAAAAAAAAAAAAAAAACTTCATTCATTATATATTATATTGTTTTCATGGAATTCTTATTAGACGTATAAATATGTTGTCTAACGATAACAATATAATAGTCATCAGAAATTATAATTATCGGTTTTTTTTTTTATATTTACAAGAGAATATGAATATATTTAGGTCGTTGAACGTCTTCATTGTAACAAGGCAAAATATGATAAGTGTGACATTGTTTAATTGATTCCACGTGTTGTTTTAATTTTTTTTTTTCCTTTATCTGACATATATTAGCAAAAAAATATTCTGCCAATTGGAATTTATTTTTGATCAAAGGGGGGGGGAGGAATATTTTTCATCTCAAGTAATAATATTAAAAAAAAATTGTATTTATACAATTTCTGTTTCTGGAATTTATTTTAAATTGCTAAAGAATAAAAAATAAATTTGGACACTAGGGAGCAAAATTGTATTTTTTCCATCCGTAACATTTTTTTCCACACTAGGGGGAAAAATATTTATTTTTTTATTTTTTGAAATCTCAAGTAATAATATTCAAAAAAAATTGTATTTATACAATTTCTGTTTCTGGAATTTATTTTAAATTGCTAAAGAATAAAAAAAAAATTTAGACACTAGGGAGCAAAATTGTATTTTTTCCATCCGTAAAATTTTTTTCCACACTAGGGGGAAAAATATTTATTTTTTTTTTATTTCTTGAAATAATTAAATTCAACGTTATGGAACGTGCCAATGATGAGATATGGTAGAAACGGTACTCTTTATTTTAAATGACAGTGTCAACTTTTTTTTTTTTTTTTTTTTCTTTTCTTTGTAAATTCTTACATCAACAAACTTAACACTTTTACTAAGTATAAAAAGAGATAAAAGCGGAGCATGAATTGTTGGCTCAAAATTTACGTAACAACATCCTCTTTGGCAACGTAACTTCATAAAATACTTTGCTTAAGAATAAAAATTCAATATCAGTTAAAAGAAAATTGAATTTCCATTTCTTACAATTTTTTTTTTTTTCACGAAATATTTAAGAGAAAAAAAAAATTTCTATTTATATGAATATAATATATTTATTTATATAAATATAAATATATATATATTTATAGTTCAGTAATATTTGTTATGTAATTTCATTTTTTTAAATTAACTTATTAATAACGATGATTAAACAAATAATTTTTATTTAATCTTGTTTGTAATTCAAATATATTCTAAATTTATTATTATTAAAATGAGAAAAAGATAATTTATTTTCGAAATTTCTTTGTTAGTAATGTATGCATAATTTTAAAGAAAGCAATTTTTGAAACAATTTTTTTTTTTTTTTTTTGCTTACTTCGATTTAAAAAAGAAAAAAATTTCCACTGCCGCGATTTGAATAATTATCGCTCACGTATTTTGTGATTCCTCATTAAATATATTGTAATTCGACCATGAGAACCTATATATATATATAAAGTCCGAGTTAGTTGAAACTTTTTTTTTTTTTTTATATAGCTTTATACAGTACTCAGATTTCTTTTTCTGAATCTACATTATTATTCATTATAATATGATAGATAATCCCTTTTGTTTCAATTTATCTTGAATTTGCAAAAAAAGTACTTCGATAAGCATGAAAAAATCACGTGTGTTATTCTTACTATATTGAGAAAATTTTATAATTTTTTACTTTTTTTTTTTTTTTTAATAATTTAATTTAACAAAATAAATTATTTAACATTTTGAATTTAAAAAAAAAAATTAATACTATTGAGGAAATTTACTATTTTTTTATTTAATTTTTTTTTTAATAATTTAGCTTAGTTTAAAAATATTACTTTACATTTTGATTAAAAAAAATTAAAAATTAATTTTATTATATATTTTTTATTTATTTATTTACTTAATTTTTTTTTTAATAATTTAATTTAATAACAAAATTATTTTACATTTTGAATATAAAAATAGAAGTAAATAAATAAAAAAAACATTGAGATAATTTTTTTTTCAATTTAAAAAAAAATGCAATATTTATAAAGGCCACAATGATTTTCATATATTACATATTCTTCTACCAAAACAGCGGTTCTTTTTAATCTTATATTTACACAGATATATTTCAATTGGTAAATTTCCTTTTTAACACTTATATTTCCTTATTTATTTTTTTTATTTGAAATTACTTCAAGGTTTTAAATATTTCACAAATCGTTTTTATTTTAAAATTATACAATTATGTATCTAATTTTTCTTTATATTAAAAATACTGCGCGCGCAGTATGTAAAGAGTAGGGGTGAACCGTCACTGATTGGCTCCCCCCACTCTTTAAGTAATGCGCGCGCAGTAAAGAGTAGGGGTGAACCGGCACTGATTGGCTCCCCCCACTCTTTAAGTAATGCGCGCGCAGTAAAGAGTAGGGGTGAACCGGCACTGATTGGCTCCCCCCTACTTTTTAAGTAATGCGCGCGCAGTAAAGAGTAGGGGGTGAACCGCCACTGATTGGCTCCCCCCATTCTTTAATTAATGCGCGCGCAGTAAAATTTGGCGCGTAATTTCAAATTTTAATTTTACTAAAAAAAAAGGTTTTCCCTATAAAAAGTATATAGGTTTTATATTGAGAAAAAATATATCAATATTTGTAAAAAAAAAAAAAATTAATAAATCTTTCCGCAATTTGTTTAATTGTATACTACGATTTGGCGAAATGATAAGCTGTATAACGTTAAAAAAAAGAAATGGTGGGGAAGATTTACGTTAAAAGGATGTGATAGGTTTGCTCTTTGAGTGACCCTAGGTCGAATGAAGGAAACCGCTAAAAAGGCCAGTTATAATCTCGTCTTTATAGCCGCATGTGTAACCTGTAGAGCCAAGTATCACTACCTTTTTTTTTTCCTCTCGCATATACAGAGACATACACAACGCGACGGGTAAAAGTTTTTTTTTTTTTTACGAGATTGCAGATAAAGTGGGCGTACGAATAGCCAGGTGTTCCGCGAAAGCACTCTACCATGTTAAGGTTGGATGTGGACATTGAACATTACTCAAGGATATTTACATTGTCCTAACGTATACAATGATCATCCAAATTATTTTTTCCTCACACTTTTTTTTAATTTTGCTCCATTTTATTTAATGGTATAAAAATTTTTTTATGATTCTTCAAATTAGTTATTTTAAGCTATAACGAACCGAAGAAATTATTTGTTTTGAAATAATTATTATTAAAATTAATTAGAACAATACATCGGGCTTTTGAGATATGGTTCAAAATTCTGAGATTCTCGCGGAGGTCCAAATAGTTTTAATTTATGGATTCGTTTCGTTCTAATTGCTGATATTTTCCAAAATGAGATAGAAAATATACCGCGACTTCCTTTTTTGTAAATTACACAGCCACACAAAAAAAAAAAAGTACCCGGGCCGGGAAATGAGACCATCATTTCTTGATGTATTTTGATGCGCTGAACACGAATCTGAAGTCCGTTTAGCTCCATCACATCAGGATTTTGACATAACCTCAAAAAACATAGCTGATTTTAAATGACAGGAGAAATTTTTTAAATAATGGCAGATTTGCTTGAATCTTGTTACTCGGGGGTTTTTGGGGTCGCTGATTACGAATTTAACGTCAGATTTAATAAATTCAAAATGGCGGATCCAATATGGCGGACGAATTTTTAAAAAGTAGTTGGATTTTTACGAAAATTGGTATCTAGGGGTTTTGGGAGTCGCTGATTACAAATTTATCGTCAGATTATTCAAATTCAAAATGGCGGATCCAATATGGCGGACAAATTTTTAAAAAGTAGTTGGATTTTTACAAAAATTGGTATCATGGGGTTTTTTGGAGTCGCTGATTACGAATTTAACGTCAGATTATTCAAATGTAAAATGGCAGATATAGTACGGTGGTCAAATATCTTTATGTTTCTACATGTGTCTGCATCCAGGGTACCTCCACGCGGTGACGGTGAGCAACGGAGTTTGTCCGCTATCCGGCTAAGTCCCTGGATAATGGCTTTGATGCCGTCATGGCAGACACACGTAGGAAACGTATTACGATGCAGGGACTCGGAACCCCAGTATCGGCCAAGTTACATAAAAATTCAACTATTTTTTAAAAACTCGTCCGCCATATTGGATCCGCCATTTTGAATTTGAATAATCTGACGATAAATTTGTAATCAGCGACTCCCAAAACCCCTAGATACCAATTTTCGTAAAAATCCAACTACTTTTTAAAAATTCGTCCGCCATATTGGATCCGCCATTTTGAATTTATTAAATCTGACGTTAAATTCGTAATCAGCGACCCCAAAAAACCCCGAGTAACAAGATTCAAGCAAATCTGCCATTATTTAAAAAATTTCTCCTGTCATTTAAAATCAGCTATGTTTTTTGAGGTTATGTCAAAATCCTGACGTGATGGAGCTAAACGGACTTCAGATTCGTGTTCAGCGCATCAAAATACATCAAAAAATGATGGTCTCATTTCCCGGCCCGGGTACTTTTTTTTTTTTGTGTGGCTGTGTTATTGTTATTATTACCCTCAGAGAAATGGTATATTTGTCTCCGAGCCTACTAACTCATTTATTTGTTGCAAATATATTTTATTTCATTGAAATAAAAAATTTATTTGAGGCAAAGAAAAATTTATTTCTGACAAATAAAACTTTTATTTACACCAAATAAATAAGTTAGTAATCTCTGAGACAAATATACGTTTATTTAACTCAAATATATTTTATTTGGTTCAAATAAATTATTTCTCTGCGTGTAGAATAATTAAACGCTAGTCCGGTTCTTTTTTATCATTAAAAATTTTTTGGAGTAAATATTTTGAAAAATCAACTCTAAAACAGATTAACTATTTCTTTTTCTCCTCCAAAAGAGTGCGCGACTTCTAGTGGGAGTTTAAAATTTAATTTTATGCAAAATTTTTGACTTTTTGGTACAAAAAAAAAAATCCTGTAAATCAGAATTGTTCGTCCCTATTTCCTTATTCAGATTACATGGAAAATTGTGGCACTTGAATGTTTTCGGATGTAGTACTTGTGGCACGGACACATATATATAAGGGAAACCATGTGTGTGATTCCATTGACGAAGAATATATACAGTATATATATACGCTGCGTGTGGGAAGCGAGCCAAAGTGTAAGCAACAGGCTGCCGTTGCTTCTACGGGAAATTGCTTAAATAATTGCGAGTATAGAGGGAAAATAGTTCAAAACTCCCGATCATTGTCCCACGCTTCTCTTTTATTTTATTGAGGTTTAAAGCTCTAAATAAACACGCGCTTATTGTGTTTAATAAATACAAATTACAATAAAATACCATAATTATATATTTTTTTACCAAAGAAATCTTTACATTTTTAAAATAAAATTTTTTTTTTGTTAATTAGTGATTATTATTGTAATTTTTGATAAACAAAAATTTTTCTTTCTCTCCGTTTTGAGATCGTTTTTTCTCTTCAGAGAGAGAAAGAGAGAGTGAATCTCTTATTTGTTAAGAAGCCCTGATAAAATATATATATCTTTTTTTTCGACACATGCTCGGGCGCCACCCATTTCTCAGGGCACACATGTGCGTGCAGACTTGAGCCACTGCCTTTCGCTTCCCACGTCCCGAAGGCTGAAAGGGCTTCTGGGAACCAAGACGCAATGGATGTGATGCGCAAACTTCCACATCACACTCCAATTGTCAACAATATTGCCCCCAATAGTCCTAATTTACAAAAATAATAATAAAAAAAAAAAAAAAAAAAATTTAAGTCTCACAAAATAGAAGAAAAAAGAGAGAATATAAAAAAAAATGGAAAAAAAATTTTTACAAAAAAACGATATTATAAACATTTAAATTAGGGAAAAATTAATGCTACTAGCAAGGTAGGTCTAGAAAGAAAAAGAGTGGGGGTAGCACGTCGTGATTGGTTATCCCCACTCCTTAAGCGATGCGCGCGCTTTCATGTGCCAATTTTTTTGTCTACTAAACTAAATATTTTTGTTTAAAGAGCCAATGGTTATGCAGATTTTTCATAAAAATAAAAAAAACAATTTTTTTGTTTTGTTTTGTATATTAGAAAAGAAAAAAAATGTATTTACTTACAATTTAATAAGAAAAAAGAAAAAATATCTTTTCGTAGCTCTAATTTAATTAATTTTTATTCCTCTTATTAGTTACTATTATTATTATTTGGTAAATTAAAAAATTATTATTATTATTATTATTATGCAATATTTTTAATAAAAACTGACGAAATAGAATGAAATGAAAAGTGAAAGAGTATATAAATATTAATTGTAGAGACAAGGGCGTTTGAATGCACCGGAAGAACACGTTTCAAACCTGGGCAAACCGCCCAATTTGAAACGGAAGTGTCGACTCTGAAGCATTACCCTGTAACGGAATTTTTGTTCGCTGAGGGAGCACACTTAATTTTCTAGGGTAATGGATACAGTGATTAGCAAGTTTTAAAAAAATTCTTTCCCCCCCTTTTAACAAAAGATTATATTGTGATTTTCATTTTTTGTTTACTTTTCAGGTGCACAAAAAAAAACTAATTTCTTAATCATTTCCGTCAATTTTCTTTTCAATATTGCATTATAAATGTATATATATATATATATATATATATAATTATTATTTTTTAAATCTATTGTAAAGTAAAATTGTTTTACTATTTACAATTATCAGTTTTAGTTTGAGAATGATATTTTTTTTCTTCAAAATTTATTTAAAAGTTTAGAAAAAGGAAGTGAATTATACAGAATCATATAATAACGTGTGAAAAACGAACAATTACGTAATATATTTGTGTTCAAAGCAATATGAAATATTTAGACGTTGAATAGCCGTGTGAGTCTTTGTTTATCGCTTCTAATAAAGCATTGTAATTCTTTTTTTTTTTTTTCTTTTTTTTAAACATATTTGTAAAAAGAAAAAAAAACAAGCAGTATAAAAGCTATAAACTCGGTCATAAGGACTTGGATTATTTATATAATTTTTGTTTGTTTTCTTTTCAATCAGTAAAGAAAAAAATGAGTCTTCAATTAAAAAATATAAATAAAATACAAAAAAATATAAATAAAATATAAAAAAAATATTTATATATGTATATAAAAATAGAAAAAAAAATTTTTTCTTTATTTTGCGCTGAGAAAAATTTTAATTAAAAAAGAAATCCAGCACAGGTAGCGAAAGAAAAATTCAAAAAATTAAATAATTGGACTTGTTTTTTTCGTATTTAATAAATTCTTGAGAGAATTATACACAAAATTTTTTTTTCTTTTTTTTCGATACTTTATGCCGCACATGTTTAAGCTAGAACACGAATCATGTATTCGTTATGCATACCAATTAAGATTGGTAGTATTTTGTTTTTAAATTATGACGCTGATGGACCCGTTGATAACGCAGCTTCAGAATTAATTGAATCTTAAGAGGAGTTTGTCCTTTGAATTTAATTTACAAGATTTTAATCTTTTCTCGATTGTTTTTACTGAAAATATTTTGTTGGAAAAAAAAAAAAAATTTTCATAGGCTTGCAAAAGTAGATATAAAAAAATTTTACTAACAAGAAAATATTTATTATTATAATTATTAATATAATTATTATAATTATTATACCTAATTATTAATATAATTATTATAATTATGAAAAATTAAAATAAAAAAAAATTATCAAAAAATAATAATGAATTATTTTTATTATAGACTGATATTTTTCTCAAGACTCGAATAAAAAAAAAATTATTAATTAAGAATAATGATTTATAGGCTACATGTATATAGATAATAATTTAAAAGTGATTTTTATCGTGATTCAATGTCTGATTTGTTCATATTTAAACTGACAATCATCTATAAGCAAGACGATGTATGAGAATTTAATAGAACCTCATTGCCATTGGTTTATCGGACGTTGACTGTCCGTAAAATTAGTAATCTAATAAAAATGACAATTATTCCAATTGAAATTGTCAAATCGTTTAATATTATCATTTTTTTTTTTTTTTTTTTGACAAAAATTATAATTTTTGCAAAAAAAATATAATTGACTAGTTATTAAAAATTGTTTACCAATTAATTTATTGGAACTCAAGGATCGTAAGACTAAAAATAGGTAATTAGTGCTCTCTCTCTCTTTTTCACAAAGTTGAACTGTTTTTTTTTTTTTTACCATACCGGTTTCAATTCTTGGCTTTCAGTTTCTCAGGGTCATTCGCGGCGTTCGTTACAAGGGCCCAATAAGCCGTATACGAATTAAAAGAATAATTAGAAATTTTTTTTCTATCACATCTTTTTTTGCCCTCGTTTATATAAACGATGAAACGAGAAATGCATTTTTCATGGTCTTAAAGTGTCCGGGCAGCGATACTAATTCAATATAATTCCCCCGTAATTTTGGATGACCGCAACATGTTCATATCGATCATTGCAGTTAATTAAAAAAAAAATATATATATATATATATATATTTATATGTAAAGAAAACAAACCCAATGGTCATTTAGTATTCCACAAGTGGCCCATATCACTAGCATTTATATTCGTCAGTTCATGCGGGTTTGTGTGAAAAATTTATAGTACAGTGACTCTTATTTTATTTTTTTCTCATATAAATAACAAAAGGGTATATTTCGTCTATATTTGTATATAATAGGATTTTAATTCCAAAAAAAAAAAAAACTGCGATACTCTGGAACTAATTTTAATTGCCAATTACTCTTGGGTACTTGTATTTTTAAATCAACAAATAAAATATAACCGAATTTTTTTATTTCTATATATACAAATTTTTAACTAATACAAAAAATTATAAGGTATTAAAATAATCTGCAACGCTTATTATTTTTAATCCAATTTTGCTTATTTTAATACCAAAATTGATTATAAAATAAGCAAAATTGGATTAAAATAATAAGCATTGCAGCTTATTTTAATCTCTTTTAATTTTCTCTGAATAGAATTTTTAAGACGCCGAATTTTCATTTGTTCAAAATTTCAAATTTGCCCGAACAAATGAATCGACTAAAAAATTTCGGCAACAATTTTTAAAATTGACCATTCACGATTTTCTTTATAATATATATATGTATATCTAATTGGTAAATTTTAAAAATAGCGCCGCGAAATCGATTATATTTGTTCGGTCATTTGTAATTTCGGACAAATGAAAATTCGGGCAAATTAAGATACGGTGAATTGAAATGTCAATCATTTAAAAATTCGAATCACATAAAATTCAATTGCACAGAAAATTAAAAGGCATTAAAATAAGCTGCAATGCTTATTATTTTAATCCATTTTGGTATTAAAATAAGCAAAATTGGATTAAATAAATATTATCAAATAAATATTTTATTTGTATATGGAGCGCATGATTATTTAATAAAAATTGTTAGAATTTTGATTTAAAGGAATTTTAATAGTATTTATTTACAAAATTTAGACGAATTTTTATTTTTCGAATTGAATTTTGATACCATTTTTACTTTAAACGAATTTTTTTTTCTTTTTTTTTTTTTTGCACAAAATTCTTTTAAAACGCCAAATTTTTATTTGTCCGAAATTTACAAATGGCCGAACAAACAATCGAATTCGGCGCATTTTTCAAAAATTGACCAATTAGAATTTGTCAAAAAAAATCGTGATTGTTCAATTTCAATCTTCCAAGATGTTAGATATATTCTGCGTCTGTGCAAAAGCCCAAAATTCTGCGCAAACGCAAAATATATATATTTAAAAATCTCTTTGTCAAGATTTTCTTAACAGTTTCTGATTGTTCAAATTTAAAAAAAAAAAACACGCCGAAATCGATTTGCAATTTCGGACAAATAAAAATTCATTTAAAGAAAAATTGTTGAAAAATTCCAATTCGAAAATTGAAAATTCGTCTAAAAAATAATTATTTGGTGCAAAATTAATATATTTAAGTCAATAAAAAGTTATTTATCGATATATAGTTATCGATTTCTACATATATATATTTGTTCAATTATTTTACACACAAAAGGAAATGAAACTTTGAAAAATTCTTGATCTTTATAGGTGTAAATACGATAGATACATAAATTGATCAATAACCATACATGGGGTAGTTAATTAAGTAAAGCTATAAAGCAAAAAATGTGGCGAGAAACTTTTGTCAAAAATTCATTTCCGAGAACATTGTATGCGTGTTAATCGATTGTATTCAGCTTAATTAGTAGCGTTACAAACGAATGGTTTGGAACAAAAGTTCCTTTAATTGGCATATTGGAACAGCATTATTGTCTTATTGTATATGTAACATTTCTCAATTAAACTTTTAATTTATAAACGAACATTATATTTTCCATCTAATACATTATATATTATTATTATTATTATTATTATTATTATTATTATTATTATTATTACTATTATTATTATTATATTATATTTTTATTTGATAACCTGATTATTTGAATCAAATAATTTTACATTATCGTCATATAAAGAACAATTTCCCTTCTTTAACTAGAAATAATAGTTGTTAATTTAGTGTTAATTTTTTGTTGAATATAAGCATTTCATTACCTAAGAAATCCTCTATTGTCTATATTCTTTATTTCATTCGCAATACATATACACACACGACCTAGGACTTGATAATACCTACTTCATTAATGAGGATTGATGAAATAAAAATAGACCCTGAATAAATGCATATAGAAAACAAGTTACAATTCGTGTATATATATATATATATAATAACGGAATTCTTATTACAGATATTTTCTTAATATGTGTATCCCATAAAAAAATATATAATGATTTTATATACTTTTATGTAATCATGAGAGGTTTTCAACTCGATGGAAAATTCTTCTTTTTATATAAATATCAACTCGAGAATATAGTAATCTACATAATAATTAAGTGCCCGTAACACATTATCAAACTCGTTTTATAATTGCGACGATATAATCTGATTTTATAAACTTACATTTGATGTTTATTGAAATGACAACGCAATTCAATCAAAAATGCAATTTTTTTTTTTTGGTATTATTTTTGATTTTATAAGAATATTTCTTTAAGGCCAGGTCCAAGTGAGGCAGCGCCATCTACATTGAAACTAAAATTATGGAAAATTTTCAACACCCTTTTCTTGAAAACTAGAAGGTAAAATCACAGAAAATTAAAAGGCATTAAAATAAGCTGCAACGCTTCTTATTTTAATCCAATTTTGCTTATTTTAATCCATTTTGGTATTAAAATAAGCAAAATTGGATTAAAATAAGAAGCGTTGCAGCTTATTTTAATGCCTTTTAATTTTCTGTGATGCTTTTTTTATGGATAATTGATTATTAGCAAGAAATACACCAGCTAAAACTTTTTTTGAGTTAAAATAATGAAAAAAAATTTCATGTCGATAAATTAAATATGAGCACTTTTTTTCACAAAAAACTGTAACAGTACTTTCTCAGAAATTACAATCAAAAATGCAATTTCCATTTGGAAAATTAATAAACGCTAAAAAATACACGACCTAAGATTTACCAATCACGAAAATAACAAAAAAAAAAGTTTTTTAACATAACATATTTTACTCATTATGACAGCCGTTTGGCAGGTTATATATGTCACCAGACGTTTCGCGGTTTTGCCGAAAGGAGGAGATTGGCGCTGTTGCTAACCACCTGAAATACATAATCTACCAAAAGGGCTGTCACAATCAGTAAAGCAGTATCAATATGTTAAATATTTAATAAAAATTTTTTTTTTCTTATTTTCGTTATTTGTAAATCTTAGGTCGTGTATTTTTTAGCGTTTATTAATTTTCCAAATGGAAATTACATTTTTGATTGTAATTTCTGAGAAAGTACTCTTACAGTTTTTTGTGAAAAAAGTTCTCATATTTAATTTATCGACATGAAATTTTTTTTTCATTATTTTAACTCCAAAAAAAAGTTTTAGCTGGTGTATATCTTGCCAATAATCAATTATCCATAAAGGAAAAACCATTTTACCATCTTGTTTTCAAGAAAAGGCTGTTGAAAATTTTCCAAAATTTTAGTATCAATGTAGATGGCACTGCCTCACTTGGACCTGGTCTTAATATAAATCCAAATGTGAAGAAAATGATTAGCGATCTCTGAACAAAGGAATGAGTGGATAAATATGGCTCTGTAGTATTTACTGTATACTCGAGTGTAATAGTGTCCACTTGTATATATATATACAGTTTATAGAATACGCCCACTCGGTCGTCTCAAGATTGGGAAAAAATGCGATTTAAAAAAAATTCTCTATGTGATTATAAGACTTGAGAAGGTGAATAAATTGTGTCGACTTTCGATTTTCATATATTATACAAACGTGAGAAGCACATGGCCCAGAATAAAATTTATAAGTGACTTGTCTCCATACTTGTAAATAACAGAATTATAATCACACGTGTGATAAAAACCGCCCGGTTCATTAACACACAATATGAACTATTTTATATATATATATATATACACGTTTAGAAAATAATTTAATGAACTGTTTTAATAGACACATTTTTTTTTGATTCGTTAAACAGTTAGAAAATAATTTTTATAATTCTCTATTGGAAAATTATGATTGTACCATGAAAATCGTTAGAATTTTAATTTGAAATTTATTAGATATAATTTTAGACGAATTTTTTGTTGTACAGAATTCTTAAAACGCCGAATTTTTATTTATCCGAAATTACAAATGGCCCAACAAACAAAGAAATTTTGAAACTTCTGACACCATCCGGTAACAAATTGATTTATCTTGAAAATTCGACTTTAAATCAGTTTACATCTTAATTGGAAATCACAGTTTAACAACACTTTAAGGAAGAAGAGACTAATAAGTAAAAATCATAATTAGATTAAGATGGGCCATAAAAAGCGGTGAAATTAAGGGTTACCGTAATTAATGGTTTTTTTTGGGGAGGGGAGGATAATTCATTATTATAAATACAAGATAAGAATCACCTGCAGCATATGCGAGATTTGGGCCAACTGTAAAGCGGGATCTGAGATGTTTACGGTCATAGAGAGAGAGAGCAAAAACATAACCTGCAAAACATACATGGTGCGCCACCTGCTAACAAGCATTGGCGTGGGATGTGTCGATAAAAAAAAAAAAAATTAAAGTAAAAAATATCCTGAGAATAACGTGCGGGTTTTTTTTTGCTCCATTATTAATGCGCCGTGTGAATAGATATGTATTTCGTTCGTCACAATAGTAGCTTCCATTCTATCTGATTGTAAGGAAGTGCCGATCTTCACATACAACCGTTGTACATTGTATTGACTATGAGAACGTCCATATGGTCAATAAAAGTATCCCGTTTCAAATTTTTATTATCGATCTCCAATAAGAGTTTATGAAAAAAAATATTTCTAATCTAAGAAAAAGTTTTTTTGCAGTTCTAAAAAGACATGATAGATGTAAAATTATAAATAATTGGCTTGGATATTTTGATAAGAAAAACTGTTTTAAAATTTTTTTTTTAAAAAAAATGGTTTCAAATTTCCCTCACTATGTGTTATTTTCTTTTTCGCTGAAAAAATAACAGAAGGTGTGTCGTATGCGTAAAAATTATCTTAAAACAGAGCGAAGGACATATAACGCAACCATCTGGGCCAGCTGCTAGGCAAAAACCTGAGACGAGATGTGAGTTCATGTGAAAAAGAAAAGGAGGACATAGAGAAGGCGAAATCCTTAGAACAGGACGCGCTTGTATGAGCAAGATCCTGCTTCCGGGTTTTGCATTTGTGTACACCACACAGATATATTGAACGTAGAAACTGGAAGTTTCAAATCGTCTGCACCTGGTGCTTTTTTTTCCCCTCCTTCTCATATTTTGCTTTTGAATCTACCAAAAACGAGGATAGGAACTAATTTAGCAACCACAGAACATCATCTACCTGTTGAATGGACCACTTGTACGCCTTTTAACTAGAAACACAAAAATTCTTCGAATCGAAAAATTTCATTTTACAAGTATATTAAAAATTAAATTCCTCTATTGCAATCCGAAATTTATAAAAAAAATTTTTTATTAGTTTATGACTATTATTCAACGATTCAATTTTCAAGAGCTTTAAATGACAATTAAAGGAATGATGGAAAGTGATGAATAAGTGCGTGTTTATTAGGTGTATTGTTGTACCCCGAGACTTGAACAAAGTGACTGAGTATAAATGCGACGACTTATGGTCACGCAATTCTTAATCAAAGGCATAAATTGTTATTACGCACGAGCTTTTAGTGATAAAATCGGTTCGTATTACTGATATAAACAATCTGCACTTAAAACTGTGTATAATGAAGAAAAATAAATATGCCGGCAAAATCAATTTAAATAGCATGAGTCACATTTTGAAAAATAGAACCAAATGACAATTTAGTATACCTAAAGTAATTTTGATTTGATTTAACGGAAAGTATTTTCCGTTATTGTAAGAAATATTCGAAAGAGATGACAAAAAAATACCGCAGTAAGGAGGGGTTCACGCTTCGTTAATGTGATGTAATTTCATGTTTGAGACTGCATTTTCAACGAATTCATGGAAAATGTAACTGATTATTATTTTCTTTCCCCCTATTTCCCTCCCCCCTGCGAAAGACATCGTCATGCGCGGCGATGATAATGATCATTATGCTACATTGTCTTTAATGTGAAATCTTCCTCACGCATATATATACCTCTTCCTAAATATAGAAGGGAAACGGACACTGACTCAAACTGTCTTTCCTGATTCTAAAATTTAATTATCAAGATCCATACACGCTAATTTATTAAGAAACTTCCTTTGCGGCAATTTTACAAGCCGACAAAATTTTGTCCTATAATTCAGAAACAAGACTATACTTTTCCAAATGTAGAATTCAAATCTGATGTCAATTCTTAAGGTCAGATTTGGATTCAGCAAGTCAAAATAACTTCGAAAAATTATAGTCTGGTTTTGAACTAAGTCCAAAATTTTATCGGCCTGTGTTTTTTATTACAAGATAATGTATTATATTAACGAAAAAATCTTGGATTTAAAATTTTAGATGATCCAGTTGAGAAATAACGTGCTCACCGCTAACTGTCTCAATTCGAAGGAGCTCCAGAAAATATTTTATACAAGGTGTAAAAAAAAATAATTTTTATAAATAAACTATGCAAAAATAAAGTTAAAAGTACTCTTTATATGTGCATTAATTTGTGAATTGAAATACTCCATTGTTTTCCCAGAAAAAATTCCTAAAATATCGACTTTTTTCGGCTGTCCAACTGGATGTAACCCCTGCAAATGATTCCTATCTTCTTCAGAGTGATTTAAATGAACTCACTGAATATGGTGCAGAATTAATCACTTGGATCTTAATGTCAATAAATGTTGTATCATTTCTTTTAGTAAATCTAAAACTATTCAGAGATATTTATACTTTGTTGGCAACGAGGAGCTTAATAGGGTAAACCAGGTGAGGGATCTTGGGATCACATTTGATGAATCGTTATCTTTTTGGTTATCACATTTCTAATATCGTTAACTGTGCTCTCAGGTCACTTGGATTTGTTATTAGAAATGCTTTAGCATTTCATAACCCACGAACTCTGAAATCTCTTTAATTTTAATTTATTAGATCACAAATTGAACATTGTTTTGTATCATAGAGACCGCATATTATACTCTTTATCTTGTTAGAATCGAACTAGTTCAAAATCGTTTCCTTCGGTTCTTTGCTATAGACAAACTAATGTTCGTTTTGACAGATTTTCACATGAATATGACAACTTACGTTCATTGTCGAACATACCCAGACTTACATTGATTGCCCACCCCTACTATCACTCATTAAATTTTCTGTTCCAAAACGCCATTCTAATGTATTGTTTCAAATACCATACCATCGTACAAATTACGGAATTAATTCTGTCATTAACAGATTAT
The DNA here is from genome assembly GCF_019393585.1 of Leptopilina boulardi. Classification (NCBI taxonomy): domain Eukaryota; kingdom Metazoa; phylum Arthropoda; class Insecta; order Hymenoptera; family Figitidae; genus Leptopilina; species Leptopilina boulardi. Next base: position 1,304,088 of record NW_026137885.1, read on the forward strand.
CTATAAAGGCGAATACGATTGCTAATGATTTAATTTAACTTTAATTTTGAAGTCCCGTAAATAAATAAATAATTTTTAGAAATATTTCTTTCTAATAAAGAAAATATAAAATTTTTTACTTTAGAAAAAGAGAATTTTGCTCTTTTTTTTCTAGAAAATTCTGAAGTGTTTTTTTTTTAAAAGAAGACTCCTGCAAATTGCATCTCTCTTTTTGAGAAGAGCCAAGTGGATGTCTATTAGTCTAGGGTAACCATGCACAAAGGGATGCTTAGTCAAAAAGGTCTCAAGAAACATGTGACTGAGGTTTCCTTTAGCTTTCCTCAAGAAAGGTTCGTCATATAGTTCTATAAATATTAGGACAGGTCTAACGGATAATTGCTCTTCAGATTTCATAATAGCCATGTATATATAGAGAGATTGCATACTATTTTTTTTCAATTATGCCAATTATTACATAACTATTTTTTTCCCCCCTATATTTCTATTTTTGTGCAGAGGAAAATTAAATTGGTATTAATAATTTTCGAAAAAATAACTGAAATAAAATTGATCGCGTGAGCATAAGTTTCACTTTTTTTTTATTGCTATTTTACATGAATATGAAACGCATATTATGCAGATAAGACGAGTCGATTTGGTCTCAATTCCTTGCACATGATAACGAGCACAAGCCCAATGACAGATAAAATTATATTCTTGATACAAGGTTTACGAGCACCTGACTGAGCAATGTGGACGTTCATCAAGTCATTCGTTAATATTCACTAAATGACAGCTTATGGAAATTGGTATATATAATGAAGTAATAAGTCGTTAGAAAAATATATTTCTAATTATGCAGTCGATCTCGATTTATTTTTATCATCAATTTTTTCTAAAAAAAAAAAAAACTCAACTTGAATTTCGATAAAGATTAAAGAGCCAGTTTTCACCGTGTGGATAAAAATCTTCCGAGAGGTTAGAAATATATTCTGCGTTTGCGTAGAATGTTTTGCTTTTGCGCAAAGAAGATTTTGATCCTTAAATCAGTTTCTATAATATTTATCGAAATTCAAGTTGAATTTTTTTGAATTGCGATGATAAAAATGAAAAACAAGTTTGAACAAGTTGAAGAATATAGTAAAGAAATGGATCGCATACCAATGGTGGAGAGGAATTTCAATAGACGAGAGATTTACCAAACGGACCAGCTGAAAAAGATCATTTGCGTCACTTACGAGAAGCAGTGGAGTAGCTTTGGTTTTTCTCTAGGTTATTTAGGGTCCCCTCTCATTGGTAGCAGGTATGACTTGAAGTGGTCCGTATATATGCTCATTCCATGAATTTGCTAGTAAAGATCTATCCTTCTCTTATTGTTACCTCATACCTTCGATATATATACCATTCTATACATTGACTGCGGGATCAAAAAATAAATTCTCAAACAAATTTTCGACCTCAATTCGAAAATTTAGAAACTTCCATCAACTATCACATATATATATATATGAGTCATTCAATAATTTTGAAAACGTATAGTGATTTTAAATAAAAAAAAACATCCTAAAAGGAAGCTACGGAACAGAATTTATAGAGGAAATAAAATTCGATATCAAAAAAGGAAGTGACCACTTGGTAACTGAACGAAAAATCACTTCTGAATTGCTGATAATCAAAATTTATTGATGAATAAAAAATTGATATCGTTTTTCTGTCAGCGTGATTCTTGTTTTTCATCTCATACCCAAAAAGTGCTTTGAAGTGCGCGGACTTTGATTTACGTTTACGCTTTCAATATGGATCAAGATTTACCATGAATTCACCATCTGTTAAAACTGCGCCACATTATAAACAGTAGCATCTTTATGTGCCATGTTCTCACGTAAAGTTCCACATTACTTTTTTTCACTATCAATTTTTTAAATAAAAATCACAAGTACTTGTCTATGAACTAATACTAAAAATTCTCTTTTTTTTATCATATTCAAAAAAAAATATATATATATTTCAAAGAATTAGTCTTCGAACAAATGGTGGGACGACGTTTTTTTTCAATGTGATGAATACGAAAGTGCAAATGAATTCGTGCTTCTTTTTAATGGTGCAGAATTGAGGCTTTACAAATGTCATGAAAAGGTTCAAAAGTCAGCATTATTTTTCAAGTGTTATGAGATCGAACATATGGCTTTTCGCCCTAATCTGTTTTTTTTTTATTCAACAATATATAAAAGTGAAGATCTCCCCTACCGCGTGCAAAAATCATCTCCGTGTGCGGTTGAAATTTTGCAAAGCTGTAGGGGTTTGTAAAATACAATGAAAAGGACAAAAAAAATGCAATTTTCCGCTACACATAACCTAAAAATGTTTATTCCTCTCTAAATCTGAAACAGTTTTCTAGTAATGAAACCCGTAACTGTCTTCAGTTTCTGGCAATTTTTACTTCAGAAATAGAATTTACTATTTCCGAAATAATTTTTACTATTTCTGAAGTAAAAATTACCTTATACGAGAGGACAAAATTGGTTTGCAACGCGTATATATATATGTGACGACGTTCATGCTTGATGCGATAGCTTAGCAGAATATCGAGTTTCACATATGACCATGGGGTTTTGCTGACGCTCTTTCTGTATATATGTTAACCTGATTCTAAAGTTGTGTGCAAAAGTGTGTGCGGTGTACCCTGTACCCGCACCTCTTTTTCTTATGCAGCTCACACCCTATGAGCCGTTCCCACACGAGAGAGAAACGGCGAGAAACGCTACACCGCAATACCCTGTCCACGGTCTTGGCCGATACACAGGTATCTTTTGTTTAAAAATTCCAAAATCGAATGAAAAAAAAAAAAAAAATGCCGACAATATCAAAAATTTATACTCACGCAAACAATGCCATAAGAATGAATATTCCTTACCTGAAATAAAAACAAAAAACATGGTTATAAATTCAATTTTTTGTAAAATAGTTTCATAAAACAAAAAAAAAATTTTTTTGACTTGGATTAAAATTTTAAGCAACATCAGTAGGGTTTGAAAAAATATGTATAGTTTCGAGAAAAAAAACGTTACATAGAGTTTGGGTTGAGAATGGTGGAGAAAGAAAGACGAGTTGGGTGTAGTTTGCAACGATACGGCATAAGAAAATGATGCATCCAAGGTTGCAAAGAAAAGTTTTAAGGTATTATACTCACATCTGTGTGAGAGATGTCTGGAGGGAACAGAGGGTGCAAGAGGGTTGAAAGAACTGGAGGTTAAGTTACCTGGTCCTTATAAGAGACCAAAGGCCCCTGGTATTGTCAGTCTGCTGGTAGTTGCAGACTATACTTTCAGGTCCAAAGCCGCTCTTTAGGGTTTTACTTTCAAAAAAAAAAAAAAAAAGACAGCATAACCTGTACCTGTTTGTAGGTGGTATGGCTTTATTGAATCTTTTTCTAAATATATTTCGTCTCTCAAATAAAATATTTCCTCCAAAAAAAAATTTTTCTCACTTTTAATTCTGATTATTGTAGCCGACAGTTTTATTATAAATGACGTAAGAAATGAAGACAGTGGCCATTCACCTCAAACTCCGGTTTTCTGAGTTTGGTTAACGCTCTCATCGTCTCCGGGGAGACATATCTGGACTCTTTTCATCAATTCCAGTTACCTCATTTGGTAAAGACAAGTAAGAAGCAGATCTTCACAGAGAGTAGAACCGCAAAGCGGACGGATATACCTCGTTTGTCCAGAGATTCAACATTTACAGTACAACTACCATGGCTACTTGTCTATAACTTATAAAAGTAGTCCATAGATCGTTATGATAATCTGTCCCATCATTTCAGACATTTTTTCTCATCATCAGCCTTTTTAACTATTTTTTTTTACCCCTCTCTTCACGCTCTAATATACTCGCGAAATTCTTCTTTGAGCAAGAATCAGAATCCACAAATGCTTGGGATCAACTTTAAGCACAAGACATTTGTAAATTCTACTCAACATTAAAAATAGTTAATGCAGCATTGAAAATTAAATCTTTGTTTATATCAACAAATTTTTTTAAATGTTTAGAATCGAATCAATATATTTGTTTGGATATTTCCCGTATTTGAGGAGACTATTGCTGAGGAGAAATATCTAGAAATAAGAAAGAAGACGAAAGAGAAAAGCAGAAAGGAGTGGCAAGAGAGTGAGGAGAGGAAGAGGACGAGGTGGACCGGCCTGCGAGGTCTCGTAACATGCAATCTTCGTCCATTGAAGACGCGCTGGGAAACTGCACGGTTATTATGCCTGAATGGAATGGGTGACGGGGTGCAGGCGGAGCAAGAATGTTGGAACATTGCAGTGGATGGACGTGAAACGTGCCTATATCAGTGTATATTCCATTCCAAAAGGAAGGTTCTTGCTCCGTAACCGCTGCACGCAATCTGAAATCTCCTATAATATAACCCCCCCAGTCGAACTCACCTTGATTGGTTCGATATGTATTTTTGTCTTCTCTTCAAATATATTCTTTGTCATGTTTTCAAATTTCATTTCACAGAATTGCCCTAGCAGTTCGCAAATTGAATGTGCAACAAAATCGTCGCACATTCACAGTGAGTCGAAATAGTGTAGAAATTAATGAAAATTATTATTAAATTGGGTAATTTAATAATTGCAATTTAATTTAATACAAAAAAACAATTAGTTCATTTAACCAATTCAACAAAAATTTTCATTAATTTCCATTCATTATGAATGTGCAACAATTTCGTTGTTCTACCATACACAAATTGACTTGCAATTATCATTGCCAGGAATATTTAGTGTTTTTTTTTTCAACTTCCGGTTACTTTCAACAAACCGTTTTTCATGTAAAAAAAAAAAAATCGTCAGGCAAAAGAGTTTCACTTTTCCATGCATTATTATAATGAAAAGCCGACAACTGTCAGTGTGTCCGTAGGAACCATCTGGTGAATCTTTTGTTGTGCGCCGATGTCCTTTCATTTTACCTTTTAAATGTCAACCGTTTTCTTGTAGCAGGTCTTAGGTTAAGTGCGTCAAATATGCAGAAAAGTGTTAATATGAAATGAAAGAGAGAGACCCTTTTTCGTTTCTTGATCATTGAAAAAGAAAAAAATAAATTCTGAAGTGGTATATGCATCTGCCGATTAGAAATATTGAATTGCATAATTTAAAAATATTTTTCTAAAAATTTTGATCATTGCCAAGAATATATATATATATTTCTTTTTTTTGCTTATAAGACATATGAAACATCTCGGCATTGAATTCCGGGCCAATACGAATGCCCCCCTCATCAACCTCAATTAAACTCCACCGTCTCGCTCTCTCACTTCGCACCCGGGGTTCGCATCGTTTGCGTGTGTTCTGTGTTCTTATTCTCAGTTCTTCGACTGTAAAGACACTGTACAAATTGGTCCAACAAGACCAGGGAAAGAACTCATCTCTCACACTTGTTTTCATTTCAGGGCCGCAGTGGTTGCATTTTCAACTTAACTTAATTTATAACTTTTACTATATTTACAAAGTAATGCATTTCTAGAATTTTTTAACTCTCAAAAAAAAAAATTACTATATACTGAAATAATAAAGTTTACTTCGGAATTAGTAGTTTTTACTATTTAAGGAGTAAAAATAGCGCCGAAATTTCAAACAGCTTAGAATTTTAGGAAAAATTTTGAAGAGAATCACTTTCTCAAGGGCTCATTAGAGAAAAAGAAAATAAAAAAAGAAGAAACGTATTCCATTATAAAGAGAGGGGGAGAAACTTGAAAACCCTTCTTTCAAATGAATGAAAAAAACTAAATGTTTCCTTGGTATTGACCCTTGAAAAGTTGTTTTCATGCTGCGTGGATTTGATGACGAGTACATGTCGTTGAATGTCACGACGAGATTATAGAGAATCAACGCTTTTGACTGCGTCGATTCTATTAAAAATGGTCGCGACATATAAGATTATAAATGTCTATATGTTATAAGAAAAAAAAAAAAAACAATTCGCTGCCACCTTTTGAAAAAGTCACTTTTTAAATAAAGAAATTCAGAGCGGGGCTTTGAACTTGGATATAAATTTCAAGAGAGGAAGAAGAGAGTCTCGGTCTTAGCGCGCGTGTTCGACTTCCGGTTTGTATATTTGCGCGAGGAGTTTGCTCATACTCTCGATCAAGATGATCAACACACGGATGACATATACATATATATATATATATATATATATAGATATATATAGAGTATATACTTTCTACAGTCATTCTTATCACGCCTTTGCAATTGGCGTAGGCCCATACCTAGCGGAACTATTGCATCAATAAAATCGTTACATCAAATTGTGATTAAGTGTTCGCTATTTAAGACACTTTAAAATATTATACAAGGGATGTCCTCATTTTAATTTTCATCCTATATTTACTTATAGTCAATGATTGTTCAAAAAAAAAATAAATAAATAAAAAAATTGCTACAAACAAACAAACATTACTAGAAAAATGTTACTGGCGTAATATTTTACTAACAAAATGTCTCTAGAGTAATATTTTACTAGCCAAATGTCCCTAAAGTAATATTTTACTAGCCAAATGTCCCTAGAGTAATATTTTACTAGCCAAATGTCCCTAGAGTAATATTTTACTAGCCAAATGTCCCTAGAGTAATAATTTACCAGCCACATGTCTCTGGAGTAATAATTTACTAGCCAAATGTCCCTAAAGTAATATTTTACTAGCCAAATGTCCCTAGAGGAATATTTTACTAGCCAAATGTCCCTAGAGTAATATTTTACTAGCCAAATGTCCCTAGAGTAATAATTTACCAGCCACATGTCTCTGGAGTAATAATTTACTAGCCAAATGTCCCTAAAGTAATATTTTACTAGCCAAATGTCCCTAGAGGAATATTTTACTAGCCAAATGTCTCTAGAGTAATATTTTACATTCTAAATGTCCCTAGAGTAATACTTTATTGGAAAAATGTAATACATAAAATGTTACTAGAGTAATATTTTACTAATAAAATGTCCCTAGAGTAATATTTTACTAACAAAATGTCTCTAGAGTAATATTTTACTAGCCAAATGTCCCTAAAGTAATATTTTACTAGCCAAATGTCCCTAGAGTAATATTTTACTAGCCAAATGTCCCTAGAGTAATATTTTACATTCTAAATGTCCCTAGAGTAATACTTTATTGGAAAAATGTAATACATAAAATGTTACTTGAGTAATATTTTACTAATAAAATGTCCCTAGAGTAATATTTTACTAGCCAAATGTCCCTAAAGTAATATTTTACTAGCCAAATATCCCTAGAGTAATAATTTACCAGCCACATGTCTCTGGAGTAATAATTTACTAGCCAAATTATCCCTAGAGTAATATTTTACTAGAAAAATGTAATACATACTTTATTAGAAAAATGTTACTAGATTAATATATTACGAGCAAAATGGTTAACTGGAAACCGTTACTAGAATAATACATACTTGACTACAAAAATGTTACTAGAGTAATATTTTACTTATAAAATATATCCCTAGAGTAATATTTTACTAATAAAATATATCCCTAGAGTAATATTTTACTAGTAAAATGTCCCTAGAGTAGTGAAATATTACCAATGCAATGGATTACTAGAAAAAAATGTCACTAGAGTGAAATTTTACAAGTGTAGCAATATTACTAGACCAATGAAAAAGTAGCTCTATATGTAATAAAATTTGTAGTAATAAAATTACTAGATTTAAAAATAATCAAAATGGGATCAAAAAAATCTTGTTACAAACTTTAAAAATATTAAATTTAAATTTTGTTTATCACTGTCGTGATTTTGTAACGGTTTTAAAAAAAAATAAATAAATTTCCCATATAAAAAGCGATCGACACTGAGTTTGTGAGAAAGTGCATTAAGTTTTATATTTCACTTGACCCATCATAAAAATCAAAGTATCGAATTCTACCTTTATACTATATGCACTGCAATCAGACAGCTGTAAGATTTAAAACCACAGAATCTCCTTGAAATAAAAAACCAGGGACATAGGATGCATTCTTTGCAAGGATATATATACAAGTAATTTGCGATCGCGTAAAAATTGAGCAATATTGAACCAATAAAAATAGTGGAAAAATATTTTTAAAAAATCAAGTTATACTACTAATACCAATACTAATTTAATAAGAAATAAACGTTATTTATTTATAAAGAGAAAATTTAAAAAAAATACAGTTTTTAAATTTTTTTAACAATTTTTTCTCTTTATAATTTAAATTGCATATAAATTACAATATAAATTTAATTTACATAAATAAAAATATTGAGATAAGCATAATCACTACCCTAGGTTTTATAAGCGCAAGGTGTCAGTAATTGAGAAAACCTTTTTCGCAAGAAACGAGCATTAAATTTTTTTTTTTCTCCACAACAGGACGTGGCTGGTTTCATTTGAAAACGAGAGCAAATAAAATAATATCCGATCCAGTTTCTCCTTTTATAAGTTTTCACATATTCGAATCTATATATCGTAAAAGTATATATAAATTTTACATGTATTGTATTTATTTTCTTTCTACTTTTATATGCATAAATATACATTTTAAGGGGTTAAAAAAAAGAAATTGGTCTAACACTTTTTACACGTGTGTGTGTATACAAGTGGAAGATACATATATGCATATGATACAGGAAGTGTCCCTTTCGCATGACTGCGGATGAACTTCCTTCGAAAAAAAAATACAAGCAAAATGGATAAGATCCTGCTCCAGTCTCATATCCATTGCTTGCAGCAGCATTCACCTCACATATATATATATATATATATATTTATTTAGTGTACGCAAAACGAGTTCATTAAATGAGCAAAACATTCCATTAATACGTTTCATTATCATCGCGTAAAACAAAAACAAGAGGTGATTTCCTGGAAATCAGAAATCCTAGTCTCTTTCTATAAGCAAAATAATTACGGAAACAGAGATATAATAGTATTTAATGCTCTCTTTAAAATTAAATTAGTTAAAAAGTACTAAAATCTTGGCTAACTTTTTTATTAAATTTTTGTAAAAAGAATTGGTAAAAGAAAAAAAAATTTCGATACACTGAAAAAATTATATTCTAGATTTAAGAATTTTTTCTTAAATAGACGCCAAGAATATTCCTCCACTTAAAGTAAGTGGGAAATATTCTTACATTAAGATTATATTACTTATTGTAAGAATATTTCCCACTTACTTTAAGGGGTGGGGGGAATATTCTTGGCGCCTACACCCAGAGAAATGATTTATTTGAACCAAATAAAATATATTTGAGTTAAATAAACGTATATTTGTCTCAAAGCCTACTAACTTATTTATTTGGCGTAAATAAAAATTTTATTTGTCAGAAATAAAATTTTCTTGGGCTCAAATAAATTTTTTATTTTAATGAAATGAAATATATTTGCAACAAATAAATGAGTTAGTAGGCTCGGAGACAAATATATCATTTCTCTGAGTGTATTTAAGAAGAAATTCTTAAATCTAGAATATAATTTTTTCATAGTGTAAAATATTTATTTTTGTTGAAAAATTCTTGCAAAATACTACACTGAAAAAAAAATTTATTTGATTCAAATACTCGATTACTTGAGTATTATCAAATAAATATTTATTTGATACAAATAATTTTTATTTGAATTAAATAAATTGTATTTGAACCAATAATTTCTGTACTTGAAACAGATACCATTTAATTGACTCAAATAATAATTTATTTGATACAAATAAATATTTATTTGATAATAGTTAAGTAATCGAGTATTTGAATCAAATAAATTTTTTTTTTCAGTGTAATTCGAACAAATAACAAATTCGGCTCAAAAATAATTATGACAAAAAACATAATTTTTTTGACATTTTATAATAAAAAAAAAAAAAAATACCAAAATACTTGTGATGAAAAAGAAACTATTATAACTGCGACGAAAGAAGGTCGTTAATCTTAATTACAGTAAAGTACATTCAGAAAAATATTTTCTGTAGAACAAAGAAGATTAAGACAACTGTTAAAATAAAGAAGAAACAAAAAAAAAGAAACGAAAATTATTTCAAAAAAAAACATTTTCTATTTCTTTTTAGAAGAAAATTTAATTTTCTAAAATGAAAAATTAAAAATCTAAATTCACAATTTTTCATCTATGGCTAAAAATTTTAATATCCATTTAATTCTCAATGAGATATTTTTTGAGAAGAAAAAATTGTTATAAAATATCTAGGAAAGACGGACGGATAGACAGACAGACAGAAAGAAGTCAAGTCTGAAGGAAAAGAGACCTTTGAGTAACGTAAAATCTCATCGGGTCAGTTTGCGACTTTTTCGTGTGTATGTGTGTGTGTGTGTAAAGAATGGGAGTGAATTGAATGAATGAACGGTGCCACCCCCGTCAACCAGCACAGCAGGGTGCTTCTCTTTTTTTTCGACATGAGAGACAGAAACTGAATTCCATTTCAGAACTCTTGAATTGCTGGATTGCCAAACATTCCCAAGCTCTAAATTCCAATAACGCGGGAAAGTCGAAATCCATGAAAAAAAATATATTCTAAAAAAGAAAAAGAAGAGAGGGAGAATCTTACATAAGAGTATTCTTCCGTTTTTCACTTTTTCCCATGACAACCAAAATATGGTCCTTTATTTTTAATTTATATAAGAAAATTATAGTCGAATTAAAAAAAACAGGGGATTAACCAAACATTTATACAATTATAATTATTATTTAAAAAGAAAAAAAAAGAGTTAAATTGGTCCTTTGATACGGGCTTAGATTCGGCAGTATCATTTTATTAGTCACTTAAACAATTTAGTTTAAAATTTTGTGTTACTCGTGTCAACTTTTAATATCTTTTATCTTTTTTTTTTTTACCTCATCTCTCTCACTCTCTTTCAAATTCTTCACGGTTTGCTATCCATTATACAGTAATATAAATATAACTGTAATTTCGAATGATTTTTGACGGTATACGCATATGTGGGACCCTCGTTCAATTTGATTTACGCTTCTACAACAAAATTGATTGAAATTTTTTTTTTTTTTTTTTACCAATAATTAAAAGATAAATTTCAATTTAATAGTCTCTAAATTTGAATTAGTGAAAAATGAGCACATTAGTAAGAATATTTTTTATTAATTTTTAGTAAAATATTACTATTTGATTTAGTAGTTTTAAATTTTTTTTACTAAATTTTTAGTGAAAAGTTACTAAAAATTAATGGAAATTCTTACTAATTTAAATTAGTAGTAATTAGTAATAAGTAGTAATCACTAATTTTTAGTAAATTTTTACTAAAACTTTAGTAAAAAAAAAATTTAAACTACTAAATCAAATAGTAATAGTTTACTAAAAATTAGTAAAAATTCTTTCCTTAATAAAAATTTCTTATATATTTTCTTTTCAATGTAATAGAAAATATGTTTTTTCTTTTTTTTTTTTTTTTAGAAAATTAATCAAATAAATGTGGTTTTTGTGGTTTTACTTTTCTATCCTCTCATATCTTATCGTACTATATACAAATGTTAAATCATAAGAAAAAAATACTCTTGACAAAATTTTATATATATTTTTTTACTTTTAATGTTTTTTTTAAATAAAGATAAAAAAAAATAATTTAAAATTAATATTTTTTTTAAGGGCGACTATTAGCGGTGTTCCCACGACACAGACGGATATAATAATGCAAAGGGAACAAGTTTGGGTTAACACCAATTGAACTGTTCTCGATGACGATGATATAGACTGATGACGCATCCCGCGAATTATCTTATGCGCGATGATTTAACTAATCCGCGCATTTTCGAACCGCAAGTGTCCCTTAATTTTTGCAACTTTTTTTTCTCCCTTAAATATGTCATTGACCACGTGATTTTTTTTCTTTCATAATCAAAAAAAAAAAATTTATTTCATTCAAATAATGGATTATTGTCAAATAAATATTTACTTGAACCAATTAAATATTTATTTGAACCAAATAAATATTTACTAGAACCAAATAATATTTACTTGAACCGAATAAATATTTACTTGAACCAATTAAATATTTACTTGAACCAAATAAATATTTACTAGAACCAAATACATAATATTTACTTGAAGCAAATAAATATTCACTTGAACCAAATAAATATTTACTAGAACCAAATAATATTTACTTGAACCGAATAAATATTTACTTGAACCAATTAAATATTTACTTGAACCAAATAAATATTTACTTGAACCAAATAAATATTCACTAGAACCAAATAATATTTACTTGAACCAAATAAATATTTACTAGAACCAAATACATAATATTTACTTGAACCAATTAAATATTTACTTGAACCAAATAAATATTTACTAGAACCAAATACATAATATTTACTTGAACCAATTAAATATTTACTTGAACCAAATAAATATTTACTAGAACCAAATACATAATATTTACTTGAACCAATTAAATATTTACTTGAATCACACTCGGAAAAAATTTCTTTAAAACAAATAAATTTATTAACAATTAACAAAAAGTTTATTTGATTCAATCAAATTTTTTTTTTAACGAGAAAATTTATTAAAATAAATCAAATGTTTATTTAGATGAAATAAATTATTATTTTTTAAATAGAAAATAATATTTTTTTTCTTTTTTTTAATTAAATAATTATAATAAACGATTATAATTTTACGACATTGATTTATATATATAAGAATGCACGCGCATGTTTAGTATGGAAAAATTAATTTTAGAATGTCATTCAATCATTGAGCTCGAGGAAAAATGCGAATCACTTATTCACGTTGTCATGAGCGTTATACTTATTGCAATGGCAACTTTAGCAATATCGGTCTGGTCAGCAATTGAGCTATCTATCCTACGGTAACAATCAGTGCCGAGCAATGCATTCACTGTGTGCTCATTGTATATATGCATTTTACAGTCTATTCGCAGCCTCTTCATATCGTCTCTCAGAGGAATACATTTCTTTTGCAAAAACGAAAGAGAGAGAGAGAAAAAAAAATAAAACAAAAAAAATTAGAAATCTTTTTAAAATTATTTTTATTTAAAACTGATTTTTTTTTTATTTAAGAAAAAATAATTCATCATTATTTTATATTTATTGAGTGATTCATCATTATTCCTAATCCAAAAAAAAAAAAAAAAAATTATTCATCATTTTTATTTCAAAAATTTCATTCAAGAAAAGAACTGGTAATTTTTTTTTTTTACTCTTCAGGGATGGAAATGTACTTTTTTGCACGATATTTAATAACCATTTTTTTTTAAATAATGAAAAAAGAAATTAACTTTTACACCATTTAATGTTGCCTTGGCCTGTTTCTGTTTATTATAATCATCATTGGTAAAGGCATCATTTTGACCTTGCAGAATTTTACCTGGAATTTCTGTCAAGAAATGCGGAGGTTTATTGTCCTTTTCTTCATTCATCATACCGAGAGAGAGAGAGAGAGGGGGGGGGGGGTTGTGGACTTCGATTCGGTCTGAGTTTACGCTCGGCTGACCATCCTGACCAGTGATCACTGCTTGGTACCTTCTTTTATATATATATATACTTTCTTCCGTGCGATAGAGCAAGAGAGATGAGTGCAAGAAAATGTCGTTTCAACTTAAATAAAATAGGAGTGGTATCGCAATATGAAAAATATCAAAACTCTCAAATATAATGTAAAGAAAGTAGGAAAAATGATAAATATTTTTTGTTCTATATTATAATAATTCACATACTCGAGATCTGATAATTATTTTTCCGTTCAGTAACTTTTACTATACTCAGAAAGTAGCTTTTTACTATGCTTAGAAAGTAACTATTACTATACTTGCAAAGAAGCTTTTACTATACTTAGAAAGTAAATTTTACTATACTCAGAAATTAACTTTTACTATACGTATATTAAGTAACTTTTACTACATTTGAAATGTAGCTTTTACTATGCTTAAAAAGTAACTTTTACTATACCTAGAAAAAAGCTTTTACTATACTTCGAAGGTAGCTTTTACTATACTTGGAAACTAGCTTTTTTTATACTTAGAAAGTAACTTTTACTATACCTAGAAAGTAGCTTTTACTATGCTTAAAAGGTAACTTTTACTATACCTAGATGGAAGCTTCTACTATACTTCGAAGGTAGTTTTTACTATACTTGGAAACTAGCTTTTTTATACTTAGAAAGTAACTTTTACTATACCTAGAAAGTAGCTTTTACTATGCTTAAAAAGTAACTTTTACTATACCTAGAAGGAAGCTTTTACTATACTTGGAAACTAGCTTTTTTTTATACATAGAAAGTTACTTTTACTATACCTAGAAAGTAGCTTTTACTATGCTTAAAAAGTAACTCTTACTATACTTCGAAACTAGCTTTTTTTATGCTTAAAAAGTAACTTTTACTATACCTAGAAAGTAGCTTTTACTAGGCTTAAAAAGTAATTTTTACTATGCTTAAAAAGTAACTTTTACTATACTTAGAAAATAGATTTTACTATACTTGCAAAGTAAAATCTAAACTATCCGAAACTTCTGCGCAACTCTAACAACTTTGATTACAGAAATAAAAAAAATTACTCCGGAAATAGTATTTTTCACTATTTCCTGAGAAAAATTTACTAGAAATACACAGAAATTCCTAACAGTTTAAAATTTACTTTGAAAGCATAGTAAAAGGTACTCTATTTCCTTTTAAATTTTGCTATCAAAAATACCAATTTTTTTTGGAATTAAATCAATCGAATTACAATAAACTTGTTTCCTCCCGAATAAATTGCAAAGCAATGCATGAACGAAAAACATAATTATATTTTTATGGGACTATAGAAATCATGGTCAGATTTGCCGTAGGGCAAAAAAAGCAACTGCCCTAGGGCCTCCGATTTTCCAGGGGCCTCCTTATTACAACGAGTGTACATATATACTTATACGAAGGTGTATAAATGTTTAATAAAAGTGAATCAGTTTTTCTATGTAGTTTAAATTGTAATTGTTTTGCAGTTGGACAATTTTTGAAAATTGTTCGACTCGAAGGATAAGAGGGCCCTGGTACCCTAATTCCAGCTCTGATAGAAATACAAGGAATGTTATATACAATAACAATATAGTATACTGTAAAAATAATATTTGTTGGGACTATAAGGAAATTCACCGTTTCAAAAAAAAAAGAAAAAAATTATTTACAGTTCAACGAAAGTTCCACTCGTTACATGCCATTATTGCCCTAAATACCATAAGCCGCGAGTGCTCTGGGCGAACCGATCTTATTAAGGTCTAATTAACCGTTTAACAAGATATATTTAACCCAAGGCGTTTAAGAAGTGCCACAAAATGCAGGAGACAATTTTTTTTTTGTACAGTATATAAATATATATTTTAATTTATGATTCACGTGAATCAATTATTTATTTACACGCACAAAAAAAAAGTAATATAATCTTCTATTTAGACTGTAGAATAATTTAATCATTATCTCTTCTATATAAATATTATCAGACATTCTGTACTATATGTAATATTTTTGCAGAAAGTCACAAAGATTTTATTTTCCCTATAATTAAAAATTGACCAAAAGAAGAAATTTTAAAAAATTTAAAAGGCATTAAAATAAGCTGCTATTATTTTAATCCAATTTTGCTTATTTTAATCTATTTTGGTATTAAAATAAGCAAAAATTAGATACCTTTTAATTTTCTGTGTAATAAATTATTTTAGAAAATAATTATTTATGTAATGAGACAAAATTATTAAAAAGTAATTAAGCACCTGTTTTTTGAAAAAGAATTTCATGTTCAAGGACTGATGTAAATATATATATGAACAGTATTCAGTTTGAATTATATAGGAATGATAACCAAGCCTTATCTGACCAAGATACGCAATTTTTTTATCAGTAGCTTTAAGAAGTATATAAGCAGAACGAGATATAGAGAATCGTCTTAAATGACACCTCAATTTGAACTTTATATATCTTATAGTGTAATTTACTCCAATTTTTTTTTTCTTTGTTGAGCATCAGTTCCACGCCGTTAAAAATATCCATATAGTAAACATTTATAGTAATCGCAATCATACCACGTAATTGAATATTAAAATGATATTGTCAATTTCATATTAATTTTTTCATAATGAAAAGAATATAGAATAGAAAGTAATTAAATTATTATTAAATAAAAATTCTAAATATATACCTCCTTGTATAATTAAAAATTAGAATAAACAATTAAAAATAAAATTTTAATCTACATGCGCATAAAACTATTTTGACTTTCAGTGTAAACACTTGAACTGTGATCTAATATAATCCGATGATAGATTGCACGTACGTTCTTTTTTTTTCTCAATAATATTGATAAATGACTGCAACACCAATCATCGATAAACATAAATTTTACAAAATGGAAATTGCAACATTTTTATTTTCAAACAGAAATTTCTCAACAAAGCTTGATTATTTTTCAATTTTGCAAACAATTTTCAATTTGCTTTTTCTATTACCTCCCTGAAGTACGCAACGTTTATCTTAAACGAAAAATTTTTTTTTAATAATTATATAAAACTCCTTAAAATAGGTACAAACTAATGAAAAACAACCAAAAATACAGTTTAGAAAAAAAAATTACACAAATTACACCCCAAACATCCCCTAAAATTTGAAAAAATTGAAAAAAAATCGAAAAAAATTCATTAATTTAAATCTAAATGCGGGACCAAAGATTTTATTGTTGTTTTTGCATCTTTATATGTCCCTTGGAATGTGAAAAAATTGTGGGCGAATTTGATGATCCGCAACCCCGATTTTTTGACCCCTAAAGTTTGAAAAAATCCAAAAAAATCGAAAAAAATTGAAAAAAAATTCATCATTTCAATTCTAAATACGGGACCAAAAATTTTATTGTTGTTTTTGCATCTTTATATGTCCCTTGGAATGTGAAAAAATTGTGGGCGAATTTGATGATCCGCAACCCCGATTTTTTGACCCCTAAAGTTTAAAAAAATCCAAAAAAATCGAAAAAAATTGAAAAAAAATTCATCATTTCAATTCTAAATACGGGACCAAAAATTTTATTGTTGTTTTTGCATCTTTATATGTCCCTTGGAATGTGAAAAAATTGTGGGCGAATTTGATGATCCGCAACCCCGATTTTTTGACCCCTAAAGTTTGAAAAAATCCAAAAAAATCGAAAAAAATTGAAAAAAAATTCATCATTTCAATTCTAAATACGGGACCAAAAATTTTATTGTTGTTTTTGCATCTTTATATGTCCCTTGGAATGTGAAAAAATTGTGGGCGAATTTGATGATCCGCAACCCCGATTTTTTGACCCCTAAAGTTTGAAAAAATCCAAAAAAATCGAAAAAAAATCGAAAAAAAATTCATCATTTCAATTTTAAATACGGGACCAAAAATTTTATTGTTCTTTTTACATCTTTATATGTCCATTGGTATGTAAAAAAATTGTTGGCGAAATTCATGATCCGCAACCCCAATTTTTTGACCCTTAAAGTTTGAAAAAAATTTGAAAAAATTGAAAAAAATCGAAAAAAAATTCATCATTTCAATTCTAAATACGGGACCAAAAATTTTATTTTTCTTTTTACATCTTTATATGTCCCTTGGTATGTAAAAAAATTGTTGGCGAAATTCATGATCCGCAACCCCGATTTTTTGACCCCTAAAGTTTGAAAAAAATTTGAAAAAATCCAAAAAAATCGAAAAAAAATTCATCATTTCAATTCTAAATACGGGACCAAAAATTTTATTGTTCTTTTTACATCTTTATATGTCCCTTGGTATGTAAAAAAATTATTGGCGAAATTCATGATCCGCAACCCCGATTTTTGGACCCCTAAAATTTGAAAAAAATTTGAAAAAATCCAAAAAAATCGAAAAAAAATTCATCATTTCAATTCTAAATACGGGACCAAAAATTTTATTGTTGTTTTTGCATCTTTATATGTCCCTTAGAATGTAAAAAAAATGTGGGCGAATTTGATGATCCGCAAACCCGATTTTTTGACCCCTAAAGTTTGAAAAAAATTTGAAAAAAACCAAAAAAATCGAAAAAAAATTCATCATTTCAATTCTAAATACGGGACCAAAAATTTTATTGTTGTTTTTGCATCTTTATATGTCCCTTAGAATGTAAAAAAAATGTGGGCGAATTTGATGATCCGCAAACCCGATTTTTTGACCCCTAAAGTTTGAAAAAAATTTGAAAAAAACCAAAAAAATCGAAAAAAAATTCATCATTTCAATTCTAAAAACGGGACCAAAAATTTTATTGTTGTTTTTACATCTTTATATGTCCATTGGTATGTAAAAAAATTGTTGGCGAAATTCATGATCCGCAACCCCGATTTTTGGACCCCTAAAATTTGAAAAAAATTTGAAAAAATCCAAAAAAATCGAAAAAAAATTCATCATTTCAATTCTAAATACGGGACCAAAAATTTTATTGTTGTTTTTGCATCTTTATATGTCCCTTAGAATGTAAAAAAAATGTGGGCGAATTTGATGATCCGCAAACCCGATTTTTTGACCCCTAAAGTTTGAAAAAAATTTGAAAAAATCCAAAAAAATCGAAAAAAAATTCATCATTTCAATTCTAAATACGGGACCAAAAATTTTATTGTTGTTTTTGCATCTTTATATGTCCCTTAGAATGTAAAAAAAATGTGGGCGAATTTGATGATCCGCAAACCCGATTTTTTGACCCCTAAAGTTTGAAAAAAATTTGAAAAAATCCAAAAAAATCGAAAAAAAATTCATCATTTCAATTCTAAATACGGGACCAAAAATTTTATTGTTCTTTTTACATCTTTATATGTCCATTGGTATGTAAAAAAATTGTTGGCGAAATTCATGATCCGCAACTCCGATTTTTTGACCCCTAAAGTTTGAAAAAAATTTGAAAAAATCCAAAAAAATCGAAAAAAAATTCATCATTTCAATTCTAAATACGGGACCAAAAATTTTATTGTTCTTTTTACATCTTTATATGTCCCTTGGTATGTAAAAAAATTATTGGCGAAATTCATGATCCGCAACCCCGATTTTTGGACCCCTAAAATTTGAAAAAAATTTGAAAAAATCCAAAAAAATCGAAAAAAAATTCATCATTTCAATTCTAAATACGGGACCAAAAATTTTATTGTTGTTTTTGCATCTTTATATGTCCCTTAGAATGTAAAAAAAATGTGGGCGAATTTGATGATCCGCAAACCCGATTTTTTGACCCCTAAAGTTTGAAAAAAATTTGAAAAAATCCAAAAAAATCGAAAAAAAATTCATCATTTCAATTCTAAATACGGGACCAAAAATTTTATTGTTGTTTTTGCATCTTTATATGTCCCTTAGAATGTAAAAAAAATGTGGGCGAATTTGATGATCCGCAAACCCGATTTTTTGACCCCTAAAGTTTGAAAAAAATTTGAAAAAATCCAAAAAAATCGAAAAAAAATTCATCATTTCAATTCTAAATACGGGACCAAAAATTTTATTGTTCTTTTTACATCTTTATATGTCCCTTGGTATGTAAAAAAATTATTGGCGAAATTCCTGATCCGCAACCCCGATTTTTGGACCCCTAAAATTTGAAAAAAATTTGAAAAAATCCAAAAAAATCGAAAAAAAATTCATCATTTCAATTCTAAATACGGGACCAAAAATTTTATTGTTCTTTTTACATCTTTATATGTCCATTGGTATGTAA
Source organism: Leptopilina boulardi (assembly GCF_019393585.1). Lineage (NCBI taxonomy): Eukaryota > Metazoa > Arthropoda > Insecta > Hymenoptera > Figitidae > Leptopilina > Leptopilina boulardi. Next base: position 1,323,778 of record NW_026137885.1, read on the forward strand.
AAAAGTTGTTGGCGAAATTCATGATCCGCAACCCCGATTTTTGGACCCCTAAAATTTGAAAAAAATTTGAAAAAATCCAAAAAAATCGAAAAAAAATTCATCATTTCAATTCTAAATACGGGACCAAAAATTTTATTGTTCTTTTTACATCTTTATATGTCCATTGGTATGTAAAAAAATTGTTGGCGAAATTCATGATCCGCAACTCCGATTTTTTGACCCCTAAAGTTTGAAAAAAATTTGAAAAAATCCAAAAAAATCGAAAAAAAATTCATCATTTCAATTCTAAATACGGGACCAAAAATTTTATTGTTCTTTTTACATCTTTATATGTCCCTTGGTATGTAAAAAAATTATTGGCGAAATTCATGATCCGCAACCCCGATTTTTGGACCCCTAAAATTTGAAAAAAATTTGAAAAAATCCAAAAAAATCGAAAAAAAATTCATCATTTAAATTCTAAATACGGGACCAAAAATTTTATTGTTCTTTTTACATCTTTATATGTCCATTGGTATGTAAAAAAATTGTTGGCGAAATTCATGATCCGCAACCCCGATTTTTGGACCCCTAAAATTTGAAAAAAATTTGAAAAAATCCAAAAAAATCGAAAAAAAATTCATCATTTCAATTCTAAATACGGGACCAAAAATTTTATTGTTGTTTTTGCATCTTTATATGTCCCTTAGAATGTAAAAAAAATGTGGGCGAATTTGATGATCCGCAAACCCGATTTTTTGACCCCTAAAGTTTGAAAAAATCCAACAAAATCGAAAAAAATTGAAAAAAAATTCATCATTTCAATTCTAAATACGGGACCAAAAATTTTATTGTTCTTTTTACATCTTTATATGTCCCTTGGTATGTAAAAAAATTATTGGCGAAATTCATGATCCGCAACCCCGATTTTTGGACCCCTAAAGTTTGAAAAAAATTTGAATAAATCCAAAAAAATCGAAAAAAAATTCATCATTTCAATTCTAAATACGGGACCAAAAATTTTATTGTTGTTTTTGCATCTTTATATGTCCCTTAGAATGTAAAAAAAATGTGGGCGAATTTGATGATCCGCAAACCCGATTTTTTGACCCCTAAAGTTTGAAAAAAATTTGAAAAAAATCAAAAAAATCGAAAAAAAATTCATAATTTCAATTCTAAAAACGGGACCAAAAATTTTATTGTTGTTTTTACATCTTTATATGTCCCTTGGTATGTAAAAAAATTGTAGGCGAAATTCATGATCCGCAAACCCGATTTTTTGATCCCTAAAGTTTGAAAAAATCCAAAAAAATCGAAAAAAAATCGAAAAAAAATTCATCATTTCAATTCTAAATACGGGACCAAAAATTTTATTGTTGTTTTTACATCTTTATATGTCCATTGGTATGTAAAAAAATTGTTGGCGAAATTCATGATCCGCAACCCCCATTTTTTGACCCCTAAAGTTTGAAAAAATCCAAAAAAATCGAAAAAAATTGAAAAAAAATTCATCATTTCAATTCTAAATACGGGACCAAAAATTTTATTGTTCTTTTTACATCTTTATATGTCCATTGGTATGTAAAAAAATTGTTGGCGAAATTCATGATCCGCAACCCCCATTTTTTGACCCCTAAAGTTTGAAAAAATCCAAAAAAATCGAAAAAAATTGAAAAAAAATTCATCATTTCAATTCTAAATACGGGACCAAAAATTTTATTGTTCTTTTTACATCTTTATATGTCCATTGGTATGTAAAAAAATTATTGGCGAAATTCATGATCCGCAACCCCGATTTTTGGACCCCTAAAGTTTGAAAAAAATTTGAAAAAATCCAAAAAAATCGAAAAAAAATTCATCATTTCAATTCTAAATACGGGACCAAAAATTTTATTGTTCTTTTTACATCTTTATATGTCCCTTGGTATGTAAAAAAATTATTGGCGAAATTCATGATCCGCAACCCCGATTTTTGGACCCCTAAAATTTGAAAAAAATTTGAAAAAATCCAAAAAAATCGAAAAAAAATTCATCATTTCAATTCTAAATACGGGACCAAAAATTTTATTGTTGTTTTTGCATCTTTATATGTCCCTTAGAATGTAAAAAAAATGTGGGCGAATTTGATGATCCGCAAACCCGATTTTTTGACCCCTAAAGTTTGAAAAAAATTTGAAAAAAACCAAAAAAATCGAAAAAAAATTCATCATTTCAATTCTAAATACGGGACCAAAAATTTTATTGTTGTTTTTGCATCTTTATATGTCCCTTAGAATGTAAAAAAAATGTGGGCGAATTTGATGATCCGCAAACCCGATTTTTTGACCCCTAAAGTTTGAAAAAATCCAAAAAAATCGAAAAAAATTGAAAAAAAATTCATCATTTCAATTCTAAATACGGGACCAAAAATTTTATTGTTGTTTTTGCATCTTTATATGTCCCTTGGAATGTGAAAAAATTGTGGGCGAATTTGATGATCCGCAACCCCGATTTTTTGACCCCTAAAGTTTGAAAAAATCCAAAAAAATCGAAAAAAAATCGAAAAAAAATTCATCATTTCAATTTTAAATACGGGACCAAAAATTTTATTGTTCTTTTTACATCTTTATATGTCCATTGGTATGTAAAAAAATTGTTGGCGAAATTCATGATCCGCAACCCCGATTTTTTGACCCTTAAAGTTTGAAAAAAATTTGAAAAAATTGAAAAAAATCGAAAAAAAATTCATCATTTCAATTCTAAATACGGGACCAAAAATTTTATTTTTCTTTTTACATCTTTATATGTCCCTTGGTATGTAAAAAAATTGTTGGCGAAATTCATGATCCGCAACCCCGATTTTTTGACCCCTAAAGTTTGAAAAAAATTTGAAAAAATCCAAAAAAATCGAAAAAAAATTCATCATTTCAATTCTAAATACGGGACCAAAAATTTTATTGTTCTTTTTACATCTTTATATGTCCCTTGGTATGTAAAAAAATTATTGGCGAAATTCATGATCCGCAACCCCGATTTTTGGACCCCTAAAATTTGAAAAAAATTTGAAAAAATCCAAAAAAATCGAAAAAAAATTCATCATTTCAATTCTAAATACGGGACCAAAAATTTTATTGTTGTTTTTGCATCTTTATATGTCCCTTAGAATGTAAAAAAAATGTGGGCGAATTTGATGATCCGCAAACCCGATTTTTTGACCCCTAAAGTTTGAAAAAAATTTGAAAAAAACCAAAAAAATCGAAAAAAAATTCATCATTTCAATTCTAAATACGGGACCAAAAATTTTATTGTTGTTTTTGCATCTTTATATGTCCCTTAGAATGTAAAAAAAATGTGGGCGAATTTGATGATCCGCAAACCCGATTTTTTGACCCCTAAAGTTTGAAAAAAATTTGAAAAAAACCAAAAAAATCGAAAAAAAATTCATCATTTCAATTCTAAAAACGGGACCAAAAATTTTATTGTTGTTTTTACATCTTTATATGTCCATTGGTATGTAAAAAAATTGTTGGCGAAATTCATGATCCGCAACCCCGATTTTTGGACCCCTAAAATTTGAAAAAAATTTGAAAAAATCCAAAAAAATCGAAAAAAAATTCATCATTTCAATTCTAAATACGGGACCAAAAATTTTATTGTTGTTTTTGCATCTTTATATGTCCCTTAGAATGTAAAAAAAATGTGGGCGAATTTGATGATCCGCAAACCCGATTTTTTGACCCCTAAAGTTTGAAAAAAATTTGAAAAAATCCAAAAAAATCGAAAAAAAATTCATCATTTCAATTCTAAATACGGGACCAAAAATTTTATTGTTGTTTTTGCATCTTTATATGTCCCTTAGAATGTAAAAAAAATGTGGGCGAATTTGATGATCCGCAAACCCGATTTTTTGACCCCTAAAGTTTGAAAAAAATTTGAAAAAATCCAAAAAAATCGAAAAAAAATTCATCATTTCAATTCTAAATACGGGACCAAAAATTTTATTGTTCTTTTTACATCTTTATATGTCCATTGGTATGTAAAAAAATTGTTGGCGAAATTCATGATCCGCAACTCCGATTTTTTGACCCCTAAAGTTTGAAAAAAATTTGAAAAAATCCAAAAAAATCGAAAAAAAATTCATCATTTCAATTCTAAATACGGGACCAAAAATTTTATTGTTCTTTTTACATCTTTATATGTCCCTTGGTATGTAAAAAAATTATTGGCGAAATTCATGATCCGCAACCCCGATTTTTGGACCCCTAAAATTTGAAAAAAATTTGAAAAAATCCAAAAAAATCGAAAAAAAATTCATCATTTCAATTCTAAATACGGGACCAAAAATTTTATTGTTGTTTTTGCATCTTTATATGTCCCTTAGAATGTAAAAAAAATGTGGGCGAATTTGATGATCCGCAAACCCGATTTTTTGACCCCTAAAGTTTGAAAAAAATTTGAAAAAATCCAAAAAAATCGAAAAAAAATTCATCATTTCAATTCTAAATACGGGACCAAAAATTTTATTGTTGTTTTTGCATCTTTATATGTCCCTTAGAATGTAAAAAAAATGTGGGCGAATTTGATGATCCGCAAACCCGATTTTTTGACCCCTAAAGTTTGAAAAAAATTTGAAAAAATCCAAAAAAATCGAAAAAAAATTCATCATTTCAATTCTAAATACGGGACCAAAAATTTTATTGTTCTTTTTACATCTTTATATGTCCCTTGGTATGTAAAAAAATTATTGGCGAAATTCCTGATCCGCAACCCCGATTTTTGGACCCCTAAAATTTGAAAAAAATTTGAAAAAATCCAAAAAAATCGAAAAAAAATTCATCATTTCAATTCTAAATACGGGACCAAAAATTTTATTGTTGTTTTTGCATCTTTATATGTCCCTTAGAATGTAAAAAAAATGTGGGCGAATTTGATGATCCGCAAACCCGATTTTTTGACCCCTAAAGTTTGAAAAAAATTTGAAAAAATCCAAAAAAATCGAAAAAAAATTCATCATTTCAATTCTAAATACGGGACCAAAAATTTTATTGTTCTTTTTACATCTTTATATGTCCATTGGTATGTAAAAAAGTTGTTGGCGAAATTCATGATCCGCAACCCCGATTTTTGGACCCCTAAAATTTGAAAAAAATTTGAAAAAATCCAAAAAAATCGAAAAAAAATTCATCATTTCAATTCTAAATACGGGACCAAAAATTTTATTGTTCTTTTTACATCTTTATATGTCCATTGGTATGTAAAAAAATTGTTGGCGAAATTCATGATCCGCAACTCCGATTTTTTGACCCCTAAAGTTTGAAAAAAATTTGAAAAAATCCAAAAAAATCGAAAAAAAATTCATCATTTCAATTCTAAATACGGGACCAAAAATTTTATTGTTCTTTTTACATCTTTATATGTCCCTTGGTATGTAAAAAAATTATTGGCGAAATTCATGATCCGCAACCCCGATTTTTGGACCCCTAAAATTTGAAAAAAATTTGAAAAAATCCAAAAAAATCGAAAAAAAATTCATCATTTAAATTCTAAATACGGGACCAAAAATTTTATTGTTCTTTTTACATCTTTATATGTCCATTGGTATGTAAAAAAATTGTTGGCGAAATTCATGATCCGCAACCCCGATTTTTGGACCCCTAAAATTTGAAAAAAATTTGAAAAAATCCAAAAAAATCGAAAAAAAATTCATCATTTCAATTCTAAATACGGGACCAAAAATTTTATTGTTGTTTTTGCATCTTTATATGTCCCTTAGAATGTAAAAAAAATGTGGGCGAATTTGATGATCCGCAAACCCGATTTTTTGACCCCTAAAGTTTGAAAAAATCCAACAAAATCGAAAAAAATTGAAAAAAAATTCATCATTTCAATTCTAAATACGGGACCAAAAATTTTATTGTTGTTTTTGCATCTTTATATGTCCCTTGGAATGTGAAAAAATTGTGGGCGAATTTGATGATCCGCAACCCCGATTTTTTGACCCCTAAAGTTTGAAAAAATCCAAAAAAATCGAAAAAAATTGAAAAAAAATTCATCATTTCAATTCTAAATACGGGACCAAAAATTTTATTGTTGTTTTTGCATCTTTATATGTCCCTTGGAATGTGAAAAAATTGTGGGCGAATTTGATGATCCGCAACCCCGATTTTTTGACCCCTAAAGTTTGAAAAAATCCAAAAAAATCGAAAAAAAATCGAAAAAAAATTCATCATTTCAATTTTAAATACGGGACCAAAAATTTTATTGTTCTTTTTACATCTTTATATGTCCATTGGTATGTAAAAAAATTGTTGGCGAAATTCATGATCCGCAACCCCGATTTTTTGACCCTTAAAGTTTGAAAAAAATTTGAAAAAATTGAAAAAAATCGAAAAAAAATTCATCATTTCAATTCTAAATACGGGACCAAAAATTTTATTTTTCTTTTTACATCTTTATATGTCCCTTGGTATGTAAAAAAATTGTTGGCGAAATTCATGATCCGCAACCCCGATTTTTTGACCCCTAAAGTTTGAAAAAAATTTGAAAAAATCCAAAAAAATCGAAAAAAAATTCATCATTTCAATTCTAAATACGGGACCAAAAATTTTATTGTTCTTTTTACATCTTTATATGTCCCTTGGTATGTAAAAAAATTATTGGCGAAATTCATGATCCGCAACCCCGATTTTTGGACCCCTAAAATTTGAAAAAAATTTGAAAAAATCCAAAAAAATCGAAAAAAAATTCATCATTTCAATTCTAAATACGGGACCAAAAATTTTATTGTTGTTTTTGCATCTTTATATGTCCCTTAGAATGTAAAAAAAATGTGGGCGAATTTGATGATCCGCAAACCCGATTTTTTGACCCCTAAAGTTTGAAAAAAATTTGAAAAAAACCAAAAAAATCGAAAAAAAATTCATCATTTCAATTCTAAATACGGGACCAAAAATTTTATTGTTGTTTTTGCATCTTTATATGTCCCTTAGAATGTAAAAAAAATGTGGGCGAATTTGATGATCCGCAAACCCGATTTTTTGACCCCTAAAGTTTGAAAAAAATTTGAAAAAAACCAAAAAAATCGAAAAAAAATTCATCATTTCAATTCTAAAAACGGGACCAAAAATTTTATTGTTGTTTTTACATCTTTATATGTCCATTGGTATGTAAAAAAATTGTTGGCGAAATTCATGATCCGCAACCCCGATTTTTGGACCCCTAAAATTTGAAAAAAATTTGAAAAAATCCAAAAAAATCGAAAAAAAATTCATCATTTCAATTCTAAATACGGGACCAAAAATTTTATTGTTGTTTTTGCATCTTTATATGTCCCTTAGAATGTAAAAAAAATGTGGGCGAATTTGATGATCCGCAAACCCGATTTTTTGACCCCTAAAGTTTGAAAAAAATTTGAAAAAATCCAAAAAAATCGAAAAAAAATTCATCATTTCAATTCTAAATACGGGACCAAAAATTTTATTGTTGTTTTTGCATCTTTATATGTCCCTTAGAATGTAAAAAAAATGTGGGCGAATTTGATGATCCGCAAACCCGATTTTTTGACCCCTAAAGTTTGAAAAAAATTTGAAAAAATCCAAAAAAATCGAAAAAAAATTCATCATTTCAATTCTAAATACGGGACCAAAAATTTTATTGTTCTTTTTACATCTTTATATGTCCATTGGTATGTAAAAAAATTGTTGGCGAAATTCATGATCCGCAACTCCGATTTTTTGACCCCTAAAGTTTGAAAAAAATTTGAAAAAATCCAAAAAAATCGAAAAAAAATTCATCATTTCAATTCTAAATACGGGACCAAAAATTTTATTGTTCTTTTTACATCTTTATATGTCCCTTGGTATGTAAAAAAATTATTGGCGAAATTCATGATCCGCAACCCCGATTTTTGGACCCCTAAAATTTGAAAAAAATTTGAAAAAATCCAAAAAAATCGAAAAAAAATTCATCATTTCAATTCTAAATACGGGACCAAAAATTTTATTGTTGTTTTTGCATCTTTATATGTCCCTTAGAATGTAAAAAAAATGTGGGCGAATTTGATGATCCGCAAACCCGATTTTTTGACCCCTAAAGTTTGAAAAAAATTTGAAAAAATCCAAAAAAATCGAAAAAAAATTCATCATTTCAATTCTAAATACGGGACCAAAAATTTTATTGTTGTTTTTGCATCTTTATATGTCCCTTAGAATGTAAAAAAAATGTGGGCGAATTTGATGATCCGCAAACCCGATTTTTTGACCCCTAAAGTTTGAAAAAAATTTGAAAAAATCCAAAAAAATCGAAAAAAAATTCATCATTTCAATTCTAAATACGGGACCAAAAATTTTATTGTTCTTTTTACATCTTTATATGTCCCTTGGTATGTAAAAAAATTATTGGCGAAATTCCTGATCCGCAACCCCGATTTTTGGACCCCTAAAATTTGAAAAAAATTTGAAAAAATCCAAAAAAATCGAAAAAAAATTCATCATTTCAATTCTAAATACGGGACCAAAAATTTTATTGTTGTTTTTGCATCTTTATATGTCCCTTAGAATGTAAAAAAAATGTGGGCGAATTTGATGATCCGCAAACCCGATTTTTTGACCCCTAAAGTTTGAAAAAAATTTGAAAAAATCCAAAAAAATCGAAAAAAAATTCATCATTTCAATTCTAAATACGGGACCAAAAATTTTATTGTTCTTTTTACATCTTTATATGTCCATTGGTATGTAAAAAAGTTGTTGGCGAAATTCATGATCCGCAACCCCGATTTTTGGACCCCTAAAATTTGAAAAAAATTTGAAAAAATCCAAAAAAATCGAAAAAAAATTCATCATTTCAATTCTAAATACGGGACCAAAAATTTTATTGTTCTTTTTACATCTTTATATGTCCATTGGTATGTAAAAAAATTGTTGGCGAAATTCATGATCCGCAACTCCGATTTTTTGACCCCTAAAGTTTGAAAAAAATTTGAAAAAATCCAAAAAAATCGAAAAAAAATTCATCATTTCAATTCTAAATACGGGACCAAAAATTTTATTGTTCTTTTTACATCTTTATATGTCCCTTGGTATGTAAAAAAATTATTGGCGAAATTCATGATCCGCAAACCCGATTTTTTGACCCCTAAAGTTTGAAAAAAATTTGAAAAAAACCAAAAAAATCGAAAAAAAATTCATCATTTCAATTCTAAAAACGGGACCAAAAATTTTATTGTTGTTTTTACATCTTTATATGTCCCTTAGAATGTAAAAAAAATGTGGGCGAATTTGATGATCCGCAAACCCGATTTTTTGACCCCTAAAGTTTGAAAAAAATTTGAAAAAAACCAAAAAAATCGAAAAAAAATTCATCATTTCAATTCTAAAAACGGGACCAAAAATTTTATTGTTGTTTTTACATCTTTATATGTCCATTGGTATGTAAAAAAATTGTTGGCGAAATTCATGATCCGCAACCCCGATTTTTGGACCCCTAAAATTTGAAAAAAATTTGAAAAAATCCAAAAAAATCGAAAAAAAATTCATCATTTCAATTCTAAATACGGGACCAAAAATTTTATTGTTGTTTTTGCATCTTTATATGTCCCTTAGAATGTAAAAAAAATGTGGGCGAATTTGATGATCCGCAAACCCGATTTTTTGACCCCTAAAGTTTGAAAAAAATTTGAAAAAATCCAAAAAAATCGAAAAAAAATTCATCATTTCAATTCTAAATACGGGACCAAAAATTTTATTGTTGTTTTTGCATCTTTATATGTCCCTTAGAATGTAAAAAAAATGTGGGCGAATTTGATGATCCGCAAACCCGATTTTTTGACCCCTAAATTTTGAAAAAATCCAACAAAATCGAAAAAAATTGAAAAAAAATTCATCATTTCAATTCTAAATACGGGACCAAAAATTTTATTGTTCTTTTTACATCTTTATATGTCCCTTGGTATGTAAAAAAATTATTGGCGAAATTCATGATCCGCAACCCCGATTTTTGGACCCCTAAAGTTTGAAAAAAATTTGAATAAATCCAAAAAAATCGAAAAAAAATTCATCATTTCAATTCTAAATACGGGACCAAAAATTTTATTGTTGTTTTTGCATCTTTATATGTCCCTTAGAATGTAAAAAAAATGTGGGCGAATTTGATGATCCGCAAACCCGATTTTTTGACCCCTAAAGTTTGAAAAAAATTTGAAAAAAACCAAAAAAATCGAAAAAAAATTCATCATTTCAATTCTAAAAACGGGACCAAAAATTTTATTGTTGTTTTTACATCTTTATATGTCCCTTGGTATGTAAAAAAATTGTAGGCGAAATTCATGATCCGCAAACCCGATTTTTTGATCCCTAAAGTTTGAAAAAATCCAAAAAAATCGAAAAAAAATCGAAAAAAAATTCATCATTTCAATTCTAAATACGGGACCAAAAATTTTATTGTTGTTTTTACATCTTTATATGTCCATTGGTATGTAAAAAAATTGTTGGCGAAATTCATGATCCGCAACCCCCATTTTTTGACCCCTAAAGTTTGAAAAAATCCAAAAAAATCGAAAAAAATTGAAAAAAAATTCATCATTTCAATTCTAAATACGGGACCAAAAATTTTATTGTTCTTTTTACATCTTTATATGTCCATTGGTATGTAAAAAAATTGTTGGCGAAATTCATGATCCGCAACCCCCATTTTTTGACCCCTAAAGTTTGAAAAAATCCAAAAAAATCGAAAAAAATTGAAAAAAAATTCATCATTTCAATTCTAAATACGGGACCAAAAATTTTATTGTTCTTTTTACATCTTTATATGTCCCTTGGTATGTAAAAAAATTATTGGCGAAATTCATGATCCGCAACCCCGATTTTTGGACCCCTAAAGTTTGAAAAAAATTTGAAAAAATCCAAAAAAATCGAAAAAAAATTCATCATTTCAATTCTAAATACGGGACCAAAAATTTTATTGTTCTTTTTACATCTTTATATGTCCCTTGGTATGTAAAAAAATTATTGGCGAAATTCATGATTCGCAACCCCGATTTTTGGACCCCTAAAATTTGAAAAAAATTTGAAAAAATCCAAAAAAATTGAAAAAAAATTCATCATTTAAATTCTAAATACGGGACCAAAAATTTTATTGTTGTTTTTGCATCTTTATATGTCCCTTAGAATGTAAAAAAAATGTGGGCGAATTTGATGATCCGCAAACCCGATTTTTTGACCCCTAAAATTTGAAAAAAATTTGAAAAAATCGAAAAAAATCGAAAAAAAATTCATCATTTCAATTCTAAATACGGGACCAAAAATTTTATTGTTGTTTTTACATCTTTATATGTCCCTTAGAATGTAAAAAAAATGTGGGCGAATTTGATGATCCGCAAACCCGATTTTTTGTCCCCTAAAGTTTGAAAAAAATTTCAAAAAAACCAAAAAAATCGAAAAAAAATTCATCATTTCAATTCTAAATACGGGACCAAAAATTTTATTGTTGTTTTTACATCTTTATATGTCCCTTGGTATGTAAAAAAATTGTAGGCGAAATTCATGATCCGCAAACCCGATTTTTTGACCCCTAAAGTTTGAAAAAATCCAAAAAAATCGAAAAAAATTGAAAAAAAATTCATCATTTCAATTCTAAATACGGGACCAAAAATTTTATTGTTCTTTTTACATCTTTATATGTCCATTGGTATGTAAAAAAATTGTTGGCGAAATTCATGATCCGCAACCCCGATTTTTTGACCTTTAAAGTTTGAAAAAAATTTGAAAAAATCGAAAAAAAATTCATCATTTCAATGCTAAATACGGGACCAAAAATTTTATTGTTGTTTTTACATCTTTATATGTCCCTTGTTATGTAAAAAAAATGTGGGCGAATTTGATGATCCGCAAACCCGATTTTTTGACCCCTAAAGTTTGAAAAAAATTTGAAAAAATGCAAGAAAATCGAAAAAAAATTCATCATTTCAATTCTAAATGCGGGACCAAAAATTTTATTGTTGTTTTTGCATCTTTATATGTCCCTTGGAATGAAAAAAAAAAGTGGGCGAATTTGATGATCCGCAACCCCGATTTTTTGACCCCTAAAATTTGAAAAAATCCAAAAAAATCGAAAAAAATTCATCTTTATATGTCCCTTGGTATGTAAATAAATCGTGGGCGAATTTTGATGATCCGCAATCCCGATTTTTTAACCCCTAAAATTAAAAAAAAAATTTATTATTTTGAATCTAAATGCGGGACCAAAATTTTTATTGTTGTTTTCGCGTTTTTAAGTTTAGTGCAAACGATTTATGATATTGATAGAATTGTCATTACAGCATTTACTACTCTACTTCAGGTAAGTGTTATATAAGCTATTTAATTTGGAGATATTTTTTAATTGTTTAATATGTGTTATACAGATACTTAAACTTGATGGAATGAACTATAATTGTTGGAAATTCCATATATCTAATCTAATACCACTGTAGTTTAAGATTGGTTACAAATACTTGTCTCATGTTGGATTCAAGACTAGTTGAATCCTCATGAGTAAATCCTAGTGCAGTCTAGATTCAATCTTGAATCAACTTCCGAATTAGTATTCGCAGCTTAATTCAATATTAATTATTATTTTGTATAGAATACAATTGTATTGAGTAATTATTTATAGACGTTCAATACAAATTAAATAATATATTTTTTACAATTTGTGTTAATTACAATTTAATATTTTTTATAATTATTAATTAATAGATTTTTTTAAAATTAATATATTGCTATTTATTTCAATGAAAGTATTCTTCTTTTTTTAATAAATAAATATTTTATAAATATTATATTTGTGAACACAAATAAAAATCCTAATAATATGATAATAATAATTTTAATAATATTCAAAACATTTTTGAAAATAATTTCTTTTAATAAATTTTTTTTTTTTTGAAGATTATATTATATAATAATTTATCATCTTTATTATGTATTATTATATATATTATAAAAATGACCTCATGTAAAAAGATAATATAAATGTCTATGTTACATTATTATAATAAATAAATAAATAAAATTATATATTTCATTATACCTATAATATTGTAATAATTAAAGAATTATTATTTAATACATTATAAAGATGATAAATCTTTAATATAACGTAAAAAAAATATTAACTATAATTGTATTTTCGAAAATACAACAATATATTTATATATATATATATTACACAAAATAATGTTTTTTTTGTATTATTGGACAAAATAAAAAATATTTTCATGTGATTTGAGGGTCTGGCACAAATGTACGCCACTGCGCTTGTTTGGACACTTTATTACCAGTCAAGGAGCAGTGAGGGTCAATGGGCGACTCACTGCTACTTGACTGGTATTAGAGCGTGCGAATCAGCACAGTGGCGATTATCTATGAAAACCCGCATTTTTAGAAACTTTAAAAATGGAAAATTGTTTGACAAATTATATTTTATTTCATGAAAGAAGAGATTTTGTTGAATATAAATATTTAAATATTATATTATACATATACATAACGTTATACATAACGCTTTTCCTATGCTTTAGTTGCGTAAAGGCTGGGGACGCTGCGAGAATCTACGGATTCTTCCCAACTAATCACAGTCCTTGTTTTCGCTAGCTGAGTTTGTGGTCGTCCATAAACCACGTGGTCCAATTTTTTGAAAATTTCAACCCCCCTCGCCTCACGTTGCACGCTATACATGTATTTGTGGCCAATAAATTGATCCTCCCTCCCCTATAAAGTGTAACGTGGTTTATGGAAGACCCTTCTCAAAACTATAGCAAAAACAAAGAACGAAAAACATGAAGCCTATAACGAATAGAAAAAGTATTTCACTCTTTAAATGGCATTTCAGCAGAATTTTATTTCATAACTTTCTTTTTTTTAATTAAGTTAATTTTAGAAGATTAGCGATTAATTTTTTTATTGAAAAATTTTTTTTTAATGATTTGCATTTCAAAATTTTAATATTTTTATGTTTGAAAAAATTTATACAAATATTGAAAAAAAATTTAATTTAGATTTTAGAAAATGATTTGATATTTTGCCGAGATGCAAATTAAATTTTTTAATAGGTATAAATTAATATTTAAAAAAAATATAATGCACCCTTTTTCAAAAAATAATTAACTTATATAATGAATTAAAAAAATAAAATTAATAAAATATAAATAAAGAACCAAAATAAATATAAATTTTGGTAGGAATAGATAATATAATAATAAATTAATGAAGAAGTAAATGACTAAATGAATCAATTTAAAAATATATATTATTATTGTGCTTATTATATATATATATATTTAATTGTTTTTGGATTGATCATATTTGTCTGGACCTTTCTACTAAGTCTTTATATAAAATTAAAAGGAAAAAGATATTTCATTACTTTCAACGTTATATACTTTATCGCAATAATAAATAAGAAAAAAAGGAATAAATATTTAGCATGTGATATATAAATAAGGAGATTAAAATAAATAGACAATAATTAAGGTAAAAAATAAAGTTAATAAATTTAAAAAAAAAATAAAATCGGAAACAAAATTACAATATATGTCATACTAGAAAATATATTCTATTACAGTATAACTTTAACTTTTTTGAGAGCATAAATCGTTTTTGTGAAATTCATGAAGTTACTGTCTCTAATAATTCTTAATAAAACAAAAAAATGATAAAATTTCTATTAATCATGCTACTTATTACACAAAATAATGTTTTTTTTGTATTATTGGACAAAATAAAAAATATTTTCATGTGATTTGAGGGTCTGGCACAAATGTACGCCACTGCGCTTGTTTGGACACTTTATTACCAGTCAAGGAGCAGTGAGGGTCTATGGGCGACTCACTGCTACTTGACTGGTATTAGAGCGTGCGAACCAGCACAGCGTCGATTAATCTATTAAAACCCTCATTTAGATACTGTAATAATTAGAAATTGTTTGACAAATTGTGTTTTCTTTCATGAAAGAAGAGATTCTGTTGAAATATTTATATTTATCAAAAGAATATTTGAATATTAATACATAACGCTTTTCCGACGCTTTAGTTGCGTAAAGGCTGGGGACGCCGCGAGAATCCGCGGATTCTTCTCAACCAATCACAGTCCTTGTTTTCGCTAGCTGAGTTTGAAAATGAGAAAAACTATAGCAAAAACAAGGACCGAAAAACATGAGCCTATAACGAATGGAAAAAGCCTTTCATTCTTTCAAAGGCATTTCAGCAGAATATTTATTTCGTTTCGCTCGAAAGTTTTTTGGATTGTTTTTCAATTTTTAACGCTTATGTGTTTTGTTTTATTTTCATTTCTTTTTTTTGTGTATTTAATTTTGTATTCTTTTAGTGAGTGTATGGTATAAGTTTCTTTTTATTTCGTATTTCATGTAAGGTGAAGGGTTTTTTTTGGGATACAATTAGTTAAGTTTTTTTCTTTTTTTTTATTGTAAGGTGAAGGGTTTTTTTGGGATACAATTAGTTGTAAGTTTTTTTCTCTTTTTTTATTGTATTATTTGTTTTTAGTAGTTATAGTTTGTTTTTATTTTTTTCATTGTAAGGTGAAGGGTTTTTTTGTGGGTTTGTAAGAATTATTTTAATTATCTTTTTACTTATTGTGGAGATTTAAAAATTCTGCTAAGTGACCTTAGTAAAAGTAAAGAAAGCAAAAAATTCAAAGATGTCGAATTCAATAATTTTGAAAATTGCTACAAAAGTAATTCTAGAAAATTACGACCGCATTGAGGATGTAATGATAACCACGTGTCTTCTGAAAAAGGTAAGATTTTACAATTTTCTGTTATTTTCCAATATTCAATTCGTTTCTATTTATTTAATTTGAGAAATTAAATTAAATAATAAAATTTTTAATTACTTATAGTATAAAAAGTCATTTTTTCATGAAAATTGTATATTATTATTATTAAAATTATTAGATTTTTCTAAATATAAAATAAGTTTTAGAAAAGTGCATTCATTATATAATGTGAAAAATATTTATAAAAAAATTGTAGTTTTTGAAAAAAATGAGCAAAAAATGTTTATTTTGGTTCTACAAATCCCTATACATATTATATAATTGAGGGCCTGGAAGCATAATCGACGCTACGCTCGAACTTAGGAAACGAGTGGTGGGGATGTTGCCGTTTTCCAAACCGCCAAATCCCTACCACTTGCTATCTAAGTTAAAGCGCAGAGTCGGTTTTGCTTGTTCATTTATTTTTATTATTCAAGTATTGTTACAATTGAAATTGGTCATAATTTATTTTAGGCAAAAATTGAGGAAAATGTTCGATTTTCTTTTAAAATGTATTTGCCAATAATCAAAATAGTTTCTTCCTTGTACTTTACTATTATGATTAATTTGTAGAATTATTATTCATTTAATGCATTATTTATGATAGTTATTTAAAAATATACTTTAATCTCCAAATTCTAACATGAGCAAGATAACATTCGTATGTGCCAAAAACGACTTTTTAATTTGAAAGGCCTACATTAAAAAAAAAAATTTCATTTAAATAATAGGTTACTTGACTATTATCAAATACATACTTTTAAATAATTTTTATTTGAGTTAATTAAATGGTATTTGTTTCAAATAAAAAAAATATTTGTCTCAGTACAATGTATTTAATTCAAACAAGAATTATTTGTTTCAAGTAATTGTTTATTTGAAAATATAATAAAGTAACTGATTATTGGAATCAAATAGATTTTTTTTTCAGTGCATATATTTCTCGGTTAGCACAAATAACCTGTCAGATTTTGTAACTTTATGATTACTTGAATATCTTTTAACTTCAATAGATGATTGCCTTAAGTAATTTATTGGATCGCGCTCCAGAGTTCATAACAAATTATATATATTTTTCAACCTTTTTTCTAAGTGTATAGAAGTTATATTAAATAAAAATTCTTTTCATTAAAATGAAAAAAATGCCATGAGATGTGCCTGCTGTTTAATACTTAAACAAATAAAAATTTTAAATTAATATTTAAAAAATATTTATTTTTTCTTCATAATTGAGAGTTAAAAAACATTGATTAATTTGTGGATTAATTAATTTATTGTCTTTTTTATATTTTGATAGATTTATTTAAATATATTTACTTATTTTCCCGCTCCTTACTTTCTTTATTTAAAATAGTGATAACTACACTACTAAAAAAATTTAATTGATCCAAATAACTGATTACTTGACTATTATCAAATAAATATTTATTTATATTAAATAATTATTATTTAATTCAATTAAATGGAATTTGTTTTTAATACACAAATTATTGGTTCAAATAAAAATTATTTGGTTGAAGTAAAATTTACTTGATAATAATTAAGTAACACCTCCCTGAAGTACGCAACGTTTATCTTAAACGAAAAATTTTTTTTTAATAATTATATAAAACTCCTTAAAATAGGTACAAACTAATGAAAAACAACCAAAAATACAGTTTAGAAAAAAAAATTACACAAATTACACCCCAAACATCCCCTAAAATTTGAAAAAATTGAAAAAAAATCGAAAAAAATTCATTAATTTAAATCTAAATGCGGGACCAAAGATTTTATTGTTGTTTTTGCATCTTTATATGTCCCTTGGAATGTGAAAAAATTGTGGGCGAATTTGATGATCCGCAACCTCGATTTTTTGACCCCTAAAGTTTGAAAAAATCCAAAAAAATCGAAAAAAATTGAAAAAAAATTCATCATTTCAATTCTAAATACGGGACCAAAAATTTTATTGTTGTTTTTGCATCTTTATATGTCCCTTGGAATGTGAAAAAATTGTTGGCGAAATTCATGATCCGCAACCCCGATTTTTTGACCCCTAAAGTTTGAAAAAATCCAAAAAAATCGAAAAAAAATCGAAAAAAAATTCATCATTTCAATTTTAAATACGGGACCAAAAATTTTATTGTTCTTTTTACATCTTTATATGTCCCTTGGTATGTAAAAAAAATGTGGGCGAATTTGATGATCCGCAAACCCGATTTTTTGACCCCTAAAGTTTGGAAAAAATTTGAAAAAATCCAAAAAAATCGAAAAAAAATTCATCATTTCAATTCTAAATACGGGACCAAAAATTTTATTGTTCTTTTTACATCTTTATATGTCCCTTGGTATGTAAAAAAATTGTTGGCGAAATTCATGATCCGCAACCCCGATTTTTTGACCCCTAAAGTTTGAAAAAAATTTGAAAAAATCCAAAAAAATCGAAAAAAAATTCATCATTTCAATTCTAAATACGGGACCAAAAATTTTATTGTTCTTTTTACATCTTTATATGTCCCTTGGTATGTAAAAAAATTATTGGCGAAATTCATGATCCGCAACCCCGATTTTTGGACCCCTAAAGTTTGAAAAAAATTTGAAAAAATCCAAAAAAATCGAAAAAAAATTCATCATTTCAATTCTAAATACGGGACCAAAAATTTTATTGTTCTTTTTACATCTGTATATGTCCCTTGGTATGTAAAAAAATTGTTGGCGAAATTCATGATCCGCAACCCCGATTTTTTGACCCCTAAAGTTTGAAAAAATCCAAAAAAATCGAAAAAAATTGAAAAAAAATTCATCATTTCAATTCTAAATACGGGACCAAAAATTTTATTGTTGTTTTTGCATCTTTATATATCCCTTGGAATGTGAAAAAATTGTGGGCAAATTTGATGATCCGCAACCCCGATTTTTTGACCCCTAAAGTTTGAAAAAATCCAAAAAAATCGAAAAAAAATCGAAAAAAAATTCATCATTTCAATTTTAAATACGGGACCAAAAATTTTATTGTTCTTTTTACATCTTTATATGTCCATTGGTATGTAAAAAAATTTTTGGCGAAATTCATGATCCGCAACCCCGATTTTTAGACCCTTAAAGTTTGAAAAAAATTTGAAAAAATTGAAAAAAATCGAAAAAAAATTCATCATTTCAATTCTAAATACGGGACCAAAAATTTTATTGTTCTTTTTACATCTTTATATGTCCATTGGTATGTAAAAAAATTGTTGGCGAAATTCATGATCCGCAACCCCGATTTTTTGACCCTTAAAGTTTGAAAAAAATTTGAAAAAATTGAACAAAATCGAAAAAAAATTCATCATTTCAATTCTAAATACGGGACCAAAAATTTTATTGTTCTTTTTACATCTTTATATGTCCATTGGTATGTAAAAAAATTGTTGGCGAAATTCATGATCCGCAACTCCGATTTTTTGACCCCTAAAGTTTGAAAAAAATTTGAAAAAATCCAAAAAAATCGAAAAAAAATTCATCATTTCAATTCTAAATACGGGACCAAAAATTTTATTGTTGTTTTTACATCTTTATATGTCCCTTGGTATGTAAAAAAAATGTGGGCGAATTTGATGATCCGCAAACCCGATTTTTTGACCCCTAAAGTTTGAAAAAAATTTGAAAAAATCCAAAAAAATCGAAAAAAAATTCATCATTTCAATTCTAAATACGGGACCAAAAATTTTATTGTTGTTTTTGCATCTGTATATGTCCCTTGGTATGTAAAAAAATTGTTGGCGAAATTCATGATCCGCAACCCCGATTTTTTGACCCCTAAAGTTTGAAAAAATCCAAAAAAATCGAAAAAAATTGAAAAAAAATTCATCATTTCAATTCTAAATACGGGACCAAAAATTTTATTGTTGTTTTTGCATCTTTATATGTCCCTTGGAATGTGAAAAAATTGTGGGCAAATTTGATGATCCGCAACCCCGATTTTTTGACCCCTAAAGTTTGAAAAAATCCAAAAAAATCGAAAAAAAATCGAAAAAAAATTCATCATTTCAATTTTAAATATGGGACCAAAAATTTTATTGTTCTTTTTACATCTTTATATGTCCATTGGTATGTAAAAAAATTGTTGGCGAAATTCATGATCCGCAACCCCGATTTTTAGACCCTTAAAGTTTGAAAAAAATTTGAAAAAATTGAAAAAAATCGAAAAAAAATTCATCATTTCAATTCTAAATACGGGACCAAAAATTTTATTGTTCTTTTTACATCTTTATATGTCCATTGGTATGTAAAAAAATTGTTGGCGAAATTCATGATCCGCAACTCCGATTTTTTGACCCCTAAAGTTTGAAAAAAATTTGAAAAAATCCAAAAAAATCGAAAAAAAATTCATCATTTCAATTCTAAATACGGGACCAAAAATTTTATTGTTCTTTTTACATCTTTATATGTCCCTTGGTATGTAAAAAAAATGTGGGCGAATTTGATGATCCGCAAACCCGATTTTTTGACCCCTAAAGTTTGGAAAAAATTTGAAAAAATCCAAAAAAATCGAAAAAAAATTCATCATTTCAATTCTAAATACGGGACCAAAAATTTTATTGTTCTTTTTACATCTTTATATGTCCCTTGGTATGTAAAAAAATTGTTGGCGAAATTCATGATCCGCAACCCCGATTTTTTGACCCCTAAAGTTTGAAAAAAATTTGAAAAAATCCAAAAAAATCGAAAAAAAATTCATCATTTCAATTCTAAATACGGGACCAAAAATTTTATTGTTCTTTTTACATCTTTATATGTCCCTTGGTATGTAAAAAAATTATTGGCGAAATTCATGATCCGCAACCCCGATTTTTTGACCCCTAAAGTTTGAAAAAAATTTGAAAAAATCCAAAAAAATCGAAAAAAAATTCATCATTTCAATTCTAAATACGGGACCAAAAATTTTATTGTTCTTTTTACATCTTTATATGTCCCTTGGTATGTAAAAAAATTGTTGGCGAAATTCATGATCCGCAACCCCGATTTTTTGACCCCTAAAGTTTGAAAAAATCCAAAAAAATCGAAAAAAATTGAAAAAAAATTCATCATTTCAATTCTAAATACGGGACCAAAAATTTTATTGTTGTTTTTGCATCTTTATATGTCCCTTGGAATGTGAAAAAATTGTGGGCGAATTTGATGATCCGCAACCCCGATTTTTTGACCCCTAAAGTTTGAAAAAATCCAAAAAAATCGAAAAAAAATCGAAAAAAAATTCATCATTTCAATTTTAAATACGGGACCAAAAATTTTATTGTTCTTTTTACATCTTTATATGTCCATTGGTATGTAAAAAAATTGTTGGCGAAATTCATGATCCGCAACCCCGATTTTTTGACCCTTAAAGTTTGAAAAAAATTTGAAAAAATTGAAAAAAATCGAAAAAAAATTCATCATTTCAATTCTAAATACGGGACCAAAAATTTTATTGTTCTTTTTACATCTTTATATGTCCATTGGTATGTAAAAAAATTGTTGGCGAAATTCATGATCCGCAACCCCGATTTTTTGACCCTTAAAGTTTGAAAAAAAGTTGAAAAAATTGAAAAAAATCGAAAAAAAATTCATCATTTCAATTCTAAATACGGGACCAAAAATTTTATTGTTCTTTTTACATCTTTATATGTCCATTGGTATGTAAAAAAATTGTTGGCGAAATTCATGATCCGCAACTCCGATTTTTTGACCCCTAAAGTTTGAAAAAAATTTGAAAAAATCCAAAAAAATCGAAAAAAAATTCATCATTTCAATTCTAAATACGGGACCAAAAATTTTATTGTTCTTTTTACATCTTTATATGTCCCTTGGTATGTAAAAAAAATGTGGGCGAATTTGATGATCCGCAAACCCGATTTTTTGACCCCTAAAGTTTGGAAAAAATTTGAAAAAATCGAAAAAAAATTCATCATTTCAATTCTAAATACGGGACCAAAAATTTTATTGTTCTTTTTACATCTTTATATGTCCCTTGGTATGTAAAAAAATTATTGGCAAAATTCATGATCCGCAACCCCGATTTTTGGACCCCTAAAATTTGAAAAAAATTTGAAAAAATCCAAAAAAATCGAAAAAAAATTCATCATTTCAATTCTAAATACGGGACCAAAAATTTTATTGTTCTTTTTACATCTTTATATGTCCCTTGGTATGTAAAAAAATTATTGGCGAAATTCATGATCCGCAACCCCGATTTTTTGACCCCTAAAGTTTGAAAAAAATTTGAAAAAATCCAAAAAAATCGAAAAAAAATTCATCATTTCAATTCTAAATACGGGACCAAAGATTTTATTGTTGTTTTTACATCTTTATATGTCCCTTGGTATGTAAAAAAAATGTGGGCGAATTTGATGATCCGCAAACCCGATTTTTTGACCCCTAAAGTTTGAAAAAAATTTGAAAAAAACCAAAAAAATCGAAAAAAAATTCATCATTTCAATTCTAAATACGGGACCAAAAATTTTATTGTTCTTTTTACATCTTTATATGTCCCTTGGTATGTAAAAAAATTATTGGCGAAATTCATGATCCGCAACCCCGATTTTTGGACCCCTAAAATTTGAAAAAAATTTGAAAAAATCCAAAAAAATCGAAAAAAAATTCATCATTTCAATTCTAAATACGGGACCAAAAATTTTATTGTTCTTTTTACATCTTTATATGTCCATTGGTATGTAAAAAAATTGTGGGCGAATTTGATGATCCGCAAACCCGATTTTTTGACCCCTAAAATTTGAAAAAAATTAGAAAAAATCGAAAAAAATCGAAAAAAAATTCATCATTTCAATTCTAAATACGGGACCAAAAATTTTATTGTTGTTTTTACATCTTTATATGTCCCTTGGTATGTAAAAAAAATGTGGGCGAATTTGATGATCCGCAAACCCGATTTTTTGACCCCTAAAGTTTGAAAAAAATTTGAAAAAATCCAAAAAAATCGAAAAAAAATTCATCATTTCAATTCTAAATACGGGACCAAAAATTTTATTGTTGTTTTTGCATCTTTATATGTCCCTTAGAATGTAAAAAAAATGTGGGCGAATTTGATGATCCGCAAACCCGATTTTTTGACCCCTAAAATTTGAAAAAAATTTGAAAAAAAAGAAAAAAATCAAAAAAAAATTCATCATTTCAATTCTAAATACGGGACCAAAAATTTTATTGTTGTTTTTGCATCTTTATATGTCCCTTAGAATGTAAAAAAAATGTGGGCGAATTTGATGATCCGCAACCCCGATTTTTTGACCCCTAAAGTTTGAAAAAAATTTGAAAAAATCCAAAAAAATCGAAAAAAAATTCATCATTTCAATTTTAAATGCGGGACCAAAGATTTTATTGTTCTTTTTACATCTTTATATGTCCCTTGGTATGTAAAAAAATTGTGGGCGAAATTCATGATCCGCAACCCCGATTTTTTGACCCCTAAAGTTTGAAAAAAATTTGAAAAAATCCAAAAAAATCGAAAAAAAATTCATCATTTCAATTCTAAATACGGGACCAAAATTTTATTGTTGTTTTTGCATCTTTATATGTCCCTTAGAATGTAAAAAAAATGTGGGCGAATTTGATGATCCGCAAACCCGATTTTTTGACCCCTAAAATTTGAAAAAAATTTGAAAAAATCGAAAAAAATCGAAAAAAAATTCATCATTTCAATTCTAAAAACGGGACCAAAAATTTTATTGTTGTTTTTACATCTTTATATGTCCCTTGGTATGTAAAAAAATTGTGGGCGAAATTCATGATCCGCAACCCCGATTTTTTGACCCCTAAAGTTAAAAAAAACTCAAAAGAAATCCAAAAAATTTCTATTATTTTGAATCTATATGCGGAATCAAAATTTTTTTGATGTATTTCTAATCTTTATTTATTTCTAAAAATGTTTTCTTAGTGGTTTTGTGTAATTTGTAGTTTTTAGTCGGACATGATTTTAGGTTTTATTAAATTTGGACAATATATTTTGTTGTAAAAAATAATATTTTATTCAATATCAACATGTAAATTTAAGACACATATAATTTAATGTTCTTAATGCGTTAATATTTAGGTTATAAAAAATTACCTGCTTATTAATTTTTGTAACATACAGAGATTTTTATAATCGTAAGTATAATTTAACTATATATATATATATATATATCTAATAAGTATAGGTTTTAATAATGTGTAAATATGGTAACTTAACAATTATGTAAATTATAGATTCAGAAGTTAATCTATTTAAATGTTTAAGATGTACTACATTAAATGATATATTGATGGAACACTTATTTTTACGTATACTAAATTATCTTATTTAAAAGTGAAGTTTTATACAAATTATAAATATTAATATTTTAGTTTAATTACAAAATGTATGATGCGATGTAATAATAAATTATTTTGTATTGCAGTTAAGTACATTACATAAGTAATTGAGGAAAAGTGAAAAGATGAAAATAACATAAGTAACATAAAACAAACTAATAATATGCGTAGCTTTGTTGTAATTTAAAACAAAAAATAAATAATTTTGTATTGCAGTTAAGTACATCACATATGTAAATGTGGGAAAAGTGAATGATTAACGTAACATAAAGTAACATAAAACACACTAACAATATGCGTAGCTTTGTTGTAATTTAAAACAAAAAATAAATAATTTTGTATTGCTGTTAAGTACATCACATATGTAAATGTGGGAAAAGTGAAAGATTAACGTAACATAAAGTAACATAAAACACACTAATAATATGCGTAGCTTTGTTGTAATTTAAAACAAAAAATAAATAATTTTGTATTGCAGTTAAGTACATCACATATGTAAATGTGGGAAAATTGAAAGATTAACGTAACATAAAGTAACATAAAACACACTAACAATATGCGTAGCTTTGTTGTAATTTAAAACAAAAAATAAATAATTTTGTATTGCAGTTAAGTACATCACATATGTAAATGTGGGAAAAGTGAAAGATTAACGTAACATAAAGTAACATAAAACACACTAACAATATGTGTAGCTTTGTTGTAATTTAAAACAAAAAATAAATAATTTTGTATTGCTGATAAGTACATCACATATGTAAATGTGGGAAAATTGAAAGATTAACGTAACATAAAGTAACATAAAACACACTAACAATATGCGTAGCTTTGTTGTAATTTAAAACAAAAAATAAATAATTTTGTATTGCAGTTAAGTACATCACATATTTAAATGTTGGAAAAGTGAAAAAATTAACATTACAAAAAATAACATAGAACACACTAATAATATACGTAGACATTGTGTAAAATAAAAAATAAATAATTGCATACTATAGCAATATATATGACATATGTGGATGATGATTCATCAATTTTTTTTTATGTATGTTTTAAATGTCAGTAATTTGTCCGTGTGTAGAGAATCGTATCACCTTATTTTTCTAATGAATTTTTGCTAAACAAATATTTCTATAACACTATAATTGATTGTTTAATATTTAAAGATAATACTTTCAAGTATCCACTTTTATTAAAAGAATATTTGAATGAAATTATAACGAAATATTCTTGAATGTAGATGATTTATGTCAATTGTAGTTCATCCTTTGAAAATCCAAAATGTCGACTTCATATATATTTATATCCTGTGACGATGTTTGTAAACACAAAAATTAATTTTATATACCTCCTTTAATTTCTTCTGTGAGTGAACTGCAGCATCCAAATTCATAAACAGACTATATATTGTTAGCGATAGACAAATAAAATCGTAACATAGATCTTCACTTGTTTTTCTTGCGATATCTGCTTCATAGTTACATGTGGTTTAATTTTTATGAAAATTTTTAATTTGTATACACTGAAATGTCAGTTTTTTTTATATAAATCGTGCACTTACAAAAATTTGTAGTTGTAAAAAATGATAATAATTACAAATTGGAACTGTAGTTAAAATAGTTTATGAGTTCATTTTCATAATACATCATATGATATTAGTTATTGTACAAATTTTGAAGAGTTCACTGATTTTGAAAAAAGTAATGTTCAGCATGTCAGTAGTGTGTTTTGTCTAGTAAAAGACCCAGGTTCATTAAGCACTTATTCTATTAAAATTAAACCTGGATATTTTCTGATATTCGCTTTACAATGTTTTATATAAAAATTAGTAAGAAATTAATTATTTAATCACAAATACGTACAGAGGCGAAGAGATTAAACGCACTTCAAAATTTTATATTTTCTTGAATACAATTGATCTGTAACCGTATAACGGATTTGATGCAAAATATTGATTCATTGAACTGATTTGCTGATTAACGCATGGTAAAATCTTAATTACATTGAAATTTAATTATTATAATTTTAATTTTTTTCTTCTATGTGCCTGATAAATGCTGTGATAAATTATTTGTTTTTTTAAAGAATAATTGCTCTTATTTATTGACATTTTCATAATACATAAAAAATGCGGTTACTTTTCTTTTTCATTGCATTATGAAAAAAATTATTTGTTCAAATAAGTATATAATTCATCGTAGCATTAATAAAATACATTAATTGATAACTTAAAAGAATTCTCATCTAAATCATCGATGATTTCAAGCCTTTTTGTAATATGCAAATTAGAAAATCTCTGAGTTATTTATTGTCATTTTCTTTAAACTGGAGAAAGTACATAAAATATATATAATCGTTATTTTGATATGAAAAATAAATTATTTCATTCAAATAATCGGTAAATTGACTATTATCAAATAAATGTTTATTTGTTTCAAAAGAATACCCATTTATTTGAATTAAATAAACTGTATTTGAAACAAAAATATCATTTAATAAAATGATTATTAATATTATTCTTATTAATTATTAATAAAATATCATTTAATTAACTCAACTAAAAATTATTTGATACAAATAAATATCTATTTGATAATAGTCTAATAATCGATGAATAATGATTTTTTTCAGTGTACTTAATTCCCTTAAATACTTCCTGTAAAGCATAAAATCTATTCAACAAACCTGCAGCAAAATTAGCATCTCAAATTGTTTATTTTGCACGGTAATTTTATTTCAAGCCTGTCACAAGTAGCAAAATCTTTTTAAACTAAAAATTTAATTGCAAGAAATTTGTACGCATGCAGCAAGCAATATAGAAAGTTGCCGCAATTGTACCTTAATCTGTCGTATCAAATGTACAATAACCTTTCACTGAAAGTTTTCAACTATCTTTCAGTGTATGCTTGCAAGAACATTTGGGGTGCATGATTGATGGAATTTCTATTTAGACGAATTTTCATTTTTCGAATTAGTATTTGAATTACTTTCTTTGTAAACGAAATTTTATTTAACATAGTTTTTAGGTACCGAATTTTAATTTAATATAATTTTTATTTTACAAAATTTTTTGTTATCTAACTTTTTATTTTATAGAATTACAATTTAAACCAATTTTATTTATCAAAATTCTCATTCAGCAGTATTTTAGTGATTTGAATTATATAATGTCAGAATTTTTAAACTATCAAACCTACATGTGTCAGAATTTTTATTTACACGAATTTATATTTGATAGAATCCTTATAAAACAGAGAATTTCTATTTGATAGAAATTACAAATGTCCGAACAAGCAAGCGTCAGAAAGATTTCGGCGCTAATTTTAAAATAAACCAATCACAATTTTCTTAATAATTTCTGATTGGTCTATTTTAAAAGCTGCGCCGAAATCTTTCTGAATTTTGTTTGTTCGGCCATTTGTAATTTCTATCAAATGAAAATTCGCTGTTTTAGGAATTCTATCAAATAACAATTCGTGTAAATAAAAATTCTGACACATGAAGATTCGATAGATTAAAAAGTCTGACATTAAACAATTCGAATAACTAAAATTCTGATAAATGAAAATTGAGTAAAATTATAATACTTTTAAATAAAAGGTGGATAAAAAGAAATTCGTTACAATAAAAATTATGTCAATTAAAAATTTGGTACCTAAAAATTATGTTAAATAAAATTTCGTTTACAATAAAAGTAACTCAAATACTAATTTGAAAAATGAAAATTCGTCTGATAAGAAATTTTGACAAATAAAATTCTTACAAATGAAAGTTTTAGCTAATGATTTTTATGGGATATTCATGCGCCCCAAACATTTTATAGCAACCTTGTTGTGGTGAAACATTTGTTATTTACTACAGGCTTCAGATAACTTTACCGCGAAAGCTTGGTGACTTGGCGTAGCAATTTTGCTGTAAGTCGTCAGTTTTATTCTATCACGATTTGATGCGTTGAAGTTATTCTTAATCTTACAAACAAGAAAATTGATATCAAATTTTGAAATATAAATTATGTTATTTACATTTGCTAAATTAAAAAAAAATGCTAATTTAACAGAACTTCTTTCGTGATTCATTGACATATTTTCAATATATTTCAACTTCAGCCTGGAAAAATAGTATATTTGGATATATTTGTAATTATGTAATATTATATGCTTATTTATAAAACAAATTGTTATGCTGATACAAACAAATATTAACGAACAAAATACATTTATAAATTTCAAGAAATGATTATTTTGAAACAAATCATAGTTATTAAAATCATTTAACAAAGAATTTTCAGAGTTATTACACGGAAAAAAATTTTCTGGTAATTCTTTAACGTTGATTTAGAGATTTTACATGTTTCTAAATCTGTTAATTCTACAGATATTTTCTACAGATATTTTCTACCAAATATATATTATCCCCATATAGTATACATAATTTGGTCACTCAACAGTTTTTAAGAACTGTAGCTCAAACTTGTAGAATTAACAGATTTTAATGCCAATGATTCAACATATTTCTCTATTTGGAGAAACATCAGTAGATGGCGCAGGAGTTTCTGTAAATTCTACAGAAAATTTTTTTCCGTGTAATAGTACTTATTCTAGACATTCTAACAACCTTTGTTAAAAAATTGTAATATAATATTTAAGAACATCAAATATATCCAGAATATTTTATTTATTATGTAAATATGCAAAATTATATTATAAAAATAATATGATTATTTATTACTAAAAAAGAAACATGGACGGTAATACTATACACGATAATTCTGCATTAAAGAACGGTGTAGAATGAAAATGCAGAAATATGTTATAAGTACAAAAAAACAAAAAATTACATTCAAAAAATATTCTATGTAAATTTTAAACATAAACACTAAAAAAAGTAACTCCATCCTACATTTCTTCAATAAAAAATATCATGTTTTATTTTTCTTCTTAAATCTTATTGCACTTATTAATATTCCAGTTTTTTTCAGCTGTAATAAAAGTATATAACCTAAGGTAAAAACATTACCCTTTACGCCGTTGGTACTTACAATTTTATAATTACGTAAAATTACTTTAATTTTAAACAACTGACTATTTTTGACTATTAACTCCATTTCTTCAAAATTGTTTATCAAGTTTGGATTATAAAAGTAATCAATAATTAAAAAAGAAGCCTCATTAAAACACTGATAGTAATATATATTTCGAAAATATTTTTAAAAGAGATGTTGATTAATATTGTAAATCGAAGTCTCTTACAAATGAATGCGGTTGGGTAGATGGACAAATTATAGATGTGTTTGCATTATGCAAACAAAAATCATGGAGGAGCAACGTGTCATTCTTTCTTACTGATGATACAAAAGTAGCCTTAGGAGATTATGGAACAAAAAGGCGCATCACATCAAATAATGTTAATGCCTTATTGTTTTGGCTGTCACTGGCGTATGTTAGTTATTAATTCTAAAACAAGAATTATAACATTTATTGATCCATATAAAATTATTAATGTGAAAGCATCTGATATGAGCAGAGTGTTCGAAGAGTTTAAGACGTTCCTAATGAATTGTGACAGGAAATCTGCTTTCGCAGAATGGAAAAACATTAAATGGAAAATAGAATTATACGAAGGAGTACGGCCATATCAAATGGAGGACGACGGTGACCACTGTGGAGTGGTCATCATGTATTACATGGATATTTTTGGAAATAATGGAGAAATGGATTCGACATTTGTTCCACAGAAATTTCGACGTACCGTGATGCAGGCTATAATAGACAATGTCCAAGACGATATTATGAATTGCATTTATTGCTTATTGCCTATTAAAGAGAAGATAATTACAATATGCCAATGTTGCCGGAGAAAAATTAATAATAATTGCAAATATAAAGGGGAAATAAACAGCGACTTAGAGGATGAAAAAGATCACGTTGCAGACAAAAGAAGGAAATCAACCAGTACATCTCTAGAAACATGTAAGTTGTGCACAAAGCATTTAAATCTTTTAAAAATACAAAAAAATTAACTTAGAGGATGAAAAGGATCACGTAAGAGACGAAAGATCGATTAGAAAGTCATGATATTGCTGACATCATGCAACTTTATTTAGAATAAAATGAAAAAGAAGACCCATATGTTCGAAATGTATGTTTACCTCTAAAAACTATAATGCATACAAAGAAACAGGCCAGATCCATTAAATATAACAAAAGTAATTGCACATATAGACGCAACAGGACCTTTAGTAAGGTTACCAAATGATGTAAACGAAACTATAATGCCTGCTACTGAAATGTTAACAGTAGAGCACACTACAAAGTCAATAAGTATATTTCTTAAAGAATATAAAGACTTTATTCTACGCGAAGGATTTTCATGGCCATTTTTTCAAGGAATTGTAGTGGATTGGTCTTGGCCATCAATTCACAGTATAGTTTTAGAATGGAATAACACGACTGTGACTGAATATATAACCAAAACCTACAATTATTTAATTCATAAGGAAAAATTACCCGAAAAATGCACAATTTTATTTACCTGCATTGCACATGTAATGCATCGAATATCACGACATATAGAAACAGATTTCCCACACTGCGAAGATAATAAAAGTTTTTTAATGAACATGTGCAGTTTAATTTTATTAAGTAGGAATATGCTGGAATTAGATACAATTTATGAAGATTTTATGAAAGTTTTACAAACGAAAGACAAGGACAAGGCGGAAACTTTAATCCTCATTTTGACAGGAATGATTTCCTGCAAACAAAATAATAAAATAAACGAAATAAATTCAGAAATAGATGAAATAGAAACAATCATAAATGAATATCGACTAGAAAAAGAATTTGAAATACTATATAAAAATTCAAATGCAATTTTTGTTACATCTCCATTTTATAAACGATGTTTCATGAAGCTGACTAACATTCAAGAAGATACCAGAAATGAAGAGGCTTTAATTACCGATATTACTAACAAATTAAATGCACCAGACTTTGCTGAATATTTCACAACGGAATATATGCCTTACATCAGCATATGTGGATCACTACTTCTACATCGAATTGATGACAATATATCGCGGGTTAGCAATGCGTTTGTAGAAGCGCATAATAAAGTTCTTAAAACGACTGTTTTTAATAAAAAAACAAATTATTCTATAGGACAAGCTGTGAGAAAATTAAAAAAATATACAGAAGGACTAGTACATGAAGTTAGTTTAGGAATGGAGGCAGACATAAAAAGCAGCAAAAAACAGAAAGAAAAGCCAATATATCCTGACGTTGCTTCGAATCCTCTGGCATTAGATGTATGGAAGAGGAAAAATGCAAGTGTTAAAAAACCTGAAAGTAATATGGAGGCAGGTACATTGCACCGGCTGGTGGAAAAAATTGTTGATTCAAAGAAGGATTTATATAATTTAGAGGCAGTTGAAGCTTTGAAGAAACATAATGATAATAGGAGACGCAATATTAAGATGAAGAAAACTACAAAAGGAGGGAAAAAACAATTTTTAAAGAAAGAACTTATACTTTTTAACAATGTTGTTAATGGTGATAATGAAGATCGAGCTCAAAATAAAAAGGATAACAAAGGACAAAATCAACACATAGAGAAGGATGAAGAATTAATGAAATACGACAATATGGTTGGAGTAAATCAGTTGACTATAATAGAAGACAGTGAAGTAAAAAATAACATTAGAAAACGTAAGTTGACTGCGCCAAAGGAAGTTATTAAAATAAAAAATACAAAATCATTAAATTATGGAAGTGAATCAATAATCATTGCGTCAAGCGGGGAAGAAGAAGAAGAAATAATAAACATGGGTGAAGAGAAGAATATGAAAACAAATCCTTTTTCGATAATAATATACACGAAAATACTTTCAAAAGAGATGTTGAATATTATTGTAGGTCGAAGTCGCACTATATTAAAGTTGCCAAATTTTTATTTTCAAAAAATGAGATTCCAACAAAAATTAAGGAAATAGAAACAACATGCAGGCAATTTCGATCTCTTACAAATGAATGCGGTTAGTTCAAATTAGAAAAAAGATGACGAAGCTGAAGTATGCAACGTTTATATAAACGATTTTTAAGGTAATAATTTTTTACAATGAAAAATTCTATAATTTTTTGCCTAAAAAATATTTCTTGTAGTTTTCATTAATCAACAAATTATACAAAATGGGGGAGGGGGGAGTCGAAAATGGTGAAAAATAGTGCAACGTTATTTATGGATGGCCCCTAATGTAAATAATAATTTATATGTCAAAAATAACTTGTGTAAAAAATTAAAGAAATTTATTATAATTATATTAAAATTAGCAATAAATTTTCACTTGCAAACAAAAATTATTATATTATATATATATATATTTATATTATATATTATAATTTTAGCGGGTTGATATTCTTAATAAGATGTGTATAAAAGACTTGTCTCATTTATATATAAGTGTGCTTTATCCACACACACATATGACATTTGAGAATTTCTGGTATTACAATACTTTTTCCATCAAAAAGCTGCAATCAATCGTGGGATTTATAAATTATTTTATTATATTCCATTCAAATAATCTCAGAAATAAAAATACTTATAATCTGAATCATATGAACTCTAATTTTATACACTGTTTTTTTTTTTATGTACTAAGACTAGATTTTTCATTATTTTCAATTAAAATTTTGTAAAAACAGAATATTTCTAAAAGTACCAACTGCGTAAAGGTTAATTGTATTATAAATAAAATAAATGATGATTAATTTGTGTAAACAAAATATGTTATAAAGCGTATAATTGCCAATGACCGTCACCAAACACAAAGTTGCTTACGCTACTACCACTCTCTCATTGGTAGATAAAGGCACTCTTTTTTATAATGTCTTACTATAATAAAGTGTTTAGAAAACAATAAAAGAATTATAATCGTTAAATTTATTTTTTATGTTCAGTTCAAATGTTTTTTAAAGAACATTAATTTTTATTATTTTGAGATTAATTTTCAGTAGAAATAATTTTGGTATTTGTGAAAAGGTCTTTTTTATAAGAATTAATTTTCAAATTATAGTACGATAATTAACTAATTAATTATTACAATAATTTTTTTAAATCAATAAAAAATTTTTTAATTTTAATTTATAAATAAAATAAATTTAAATAAGAGAGCCTTTATCCACAAATGAGAGATATGTAATAGCGAAAGCGCAGTTGTGTTTCTTGACAGTCATTGGCAACTTTGATTAAGGGGTGTAATAAATTTTTCGAGTCGTCATTTATAAAGCGCCTCTTGTAAGAATATTTATATTTTTAAAAGATTTAAATGCTTTGTGCACAACTTACATGTTTCTAGAGATGTACTGGTTGATTTCCTTCTTTTGTCTGCAACGTGATCTTTTTCATCCTCTAAGTCACTGTTTATTTCCCCTTTATATTTGCAATTATTATGAAATTTTCTCCGGCAACATTGGCATATTGTAATTATCTTCTCTTTAATCGGCAATAAGCAATAAATGCAATTCATAATATCGTCTTGGACATTGTCTATTATAGCCTGCGCCACGGTGCGTCGAAATTTCTGTGGAACAAATGTCGAATCCATTTCTCCATTATTTCCAAAAATATCCATGTAATACATGATGAACACTCCACAGTGATCACCGTCGTCCTCCATTTGATATGGCCGTACTCCTTCGTATAATTCTATTTCCCATTTAATGTTTTTCCATTCTGCGAAAGCAGATTTCCTGTCACAATTCATTAGGAACGTCTTAAACTCTTCGAACACTCTGCTCATATCAGATGCTTTCACATTAATAATTTTATATGGATCAATAAATGTTATAATTCTTGTTTTAGAATTAATAACTAACATACGCCAGTGACAGCCAAAACAATAAGGCATTAACATTACTTCTTTTAGTGGTTTATTTAATTTATATAAACCAATATTTGCTGTGATGCGCCTTTTTGTTCCATAATCTCCTAAGGCTACTTTTGTATCATCAGTAAGAAAGAATGACACGTTGCTCCTCCATGATTTTTGTTTGCATAATGCAAACACATCTATAATTTGTCCATCTACCCAACCGCATTCATTTGTAAGAGATCGAAATTGCCTGCATGTTGTTTCTATTTCCTTAATTTTTGTTGGAATCTCATTTGAAATTAAAAATTTGGCAACTTTAATATAGTGCGACTTCGACCTACAATAATATTCAACATCTCTTTTGAAAGTATTTTCGTGTATATTATTATCAATAAAATTATTTATTTTCATATTCTCCTCTTCACCCATATTTATTATTTCTTCTTCTTCTTCCCCGCTTGACTCAATGATTATTGATTTACTTCCATAATTTAATGATTTTGTATTTTTTGTTTTAATAACTTCCTTTGGCGCAGTCAACTTTCGTTTTCTAATGTTATTTTTTACTTCACTGTCTTCTATTATAGTCAACTGATTTACTCCAACCATATTGTCGTATTTCATTAATTCTTCATCCTTCTCTATGTGTTGATTTTGTCCTTTGTTGTCCTTTTTATTTTGAGCTCGATCTTCATTATCACCATTAACAACATTGTTAAAAAGTATAAGTTCTTTCTTTAAAAATTGTTTTTTCCCTCCTTTTGTAGTTTTCTTCATCTTAATATTGCGTCTCCTATTATCATTATGTTTCTTCAAAGCTTCAACTGCCTCTAAATTATATAAATCCTTCTTTGAATCAACAATTTTTTCCACCAGCCGGTGCAATGTACCTGCCTCCATATTACTTTCAGGTTTTTTAACACTTGCATTTTTCCTCTTCCATACATCTAATGCCAGAGGATTCGAAGCAACGTCAGGATATATTGGCTTTTCTTTCTGTTTTTTGCTGCTTTTTATGTCTGCCTCCATTCCTAAACTAACTTCATGTACTAGTCCTTCTGTATATTTTTTTAATTTTCTCACAGCTTGTCCTATAGAATAATTTGTTTTTTTATTAAAAACAGTCGTTTTAAGAACTTTATTATGCGCTTCTACAAACGCATTGCTAACCCGCGATATATTGTCATCAATTCGATGTAGAAGTAGTGATCCACATATGCTGATGTAAGGCATATATTCCGTTGTGAAATATTCAGCAAAGTCTGGTGCATATAATTTGTTAGTAATATCGGTAATTAAAGCCTCTTCATTTCTGGTATCTTCTTGAATGTTAGTCAGCTTCATGAAACATCGTTTATAAAATGGAGATGTAACAAAAATTGCATTTGAATTTTTATATAGTATTTCAAATTCTTTTTCTAGTCGATATTCATTTATGATTGTTTCTATTTCATCTATTTCTGAATTTATTTCGTTTATTTTATTATTTTGTTTGCAGGAAATCATTCCTGTCAAAATGAGGATTAAAGTTTCCGCCTTGTCCTTGTCTTTCGTTTGTAAAACTTTCATAAAATCTTCATAAATTGTATCTAATTCCAGCATATTCCTACTTAATAAAATTAAACTGCACATGTTCATTAAAAAACTTTTATTATCTTCGCAGTGTGGGAAATCTGTTTCTATATGTCGTGATATTCGATGCATTACATGTGCAATGCAGGTAAATAAAATTGTGCATTTTTCGGGTAATTTTTCCTTATGAATTAAATAATTGTAGGTTTTGGTTATATATTCAGTCACAGTCGTGTTATTCCATTCTAAAACTATACTGTGAATTGATGGCCAAGACCAATCCACTACAATTCCTTGAAAAAATGGCCATGAAAATCCTTCGCGTAGAATAAAGTCTTTATATTCTTTAAGAAATATACTTATTGACTTTGTAGTGTGCTCTACTGTTAACATTTCAGTAGCAGGCATTATAGTTTCGTTTACTTTGCAAACTATGCAGTAATACATAAATTTATTGCACTTTACATCATTTGGTAACCTTACTAAAGATCCTGTTGCGTCCATGTGTGCAATTTTTATACTTTTGTTATATTTAATGGATCTGGCCTGTTCCTTTGTATGCATTATAGTTTTTAAAGGTAAACATACATTTCGAACATATGGGTCTTCTTTTTCATTTTCTTCTAAATAGAGTTGCATGATGTCAGCAATATCATGACTTTGTAATTCCAATCGATCTTCATTATTTAATTCCGATCTTATCTTTTGTAGTGTGTTCAGTTTTGTCATGTGCTGCGGATGTCCATTGTGCCACATTTCCTTGTCTACCAGTTTTTCCATTTCCATTTGATAGTCTCTTGATGGTCTAAATTCTAACACTTTTTTCAGCAAATCCCGTCGTTCACCGCGGACTTTTCGATATTTCTTCTTACCGCCGTCGTTGTGATATTTTTTGAATTTTTTATCACTTTTTATCTGCAGAATCGTAATTGGATTTTTTATATTGTTTATTTGAAATTTAAAGTTCTGTTTATGTATCTTTGTATTTGAACAGTATGCATACAAGACAATTGTATTAGCTATTTTTTTATTTTCCCTCCAGCTGTAAAATGTAAGTGTGCATGGACTTTTAAGAACGTGTAAGAAAATATAATTAATGACAGATTGTGTAAAAGTCGGTTCCATTTGATTAGATTTTTCGCTTATCCACATTTCTTTAGGAACTGGTATTTCTTTTATTAGTACTGCATAATTTCTTCTCGAAGATTTGCTTCTTATATTTTCTTTGATTTTTATTTCAGACTCATTATCATCATCTGAAGAGTTTGCTTCACTTTTTCTTTTCTTTACTTTTTCTTCATCATTATCATCATCATCATCGTTGTCATTATCATAATCGTCATCATCATTATCATCGTCATCATCATTATCATCGTCATCATCATTATCATCGTCATCATCATTATCATTATCGTCGTCGTTGTTGTCGTCATCATCATTATCATAATCATTATCAATTTGTTCTTCTCTTTCACCATTACTAACACCATCAAAATGATAACTATCATAATCGTCATCATCGTCATCAACATCAGTCTCATCATATTTTATTTCTCCTTCTTTTTTGTATTTATTATTGTAATGATTGTCTAAATTACCTTTATCATCTTCTGTTTTATTATCTTTCTCAATTTTCTTGCTTCCATCTTCTTTATATTTCCCTTCTTCTTCCACTTCTTCTTCAACTCCTTCTACTTCTTCATAGTTTTGTTCAATATTTATATACAGTTCTTCATCTTTTCTTCCATCTTCTTTATATTTCCCTTCTTCATCCACTTCTTCTTCATCTCCTTCTACATCTTTATAGTTTTGTTCAATATTTATATGTAGTTCTTCATCTTTTCTTACATCTTCTTCATATTTTCCTTTTTTATCCTCTTCTTGTTCATCTTCTTCTATTTTTTTTTTTTCAATTTTGGTTTCTTCTTCTTTTTCTTCTCCTGCATCTTCTTCATCTTTTCTTCCTTCTTTGTCATATTCTCCATCCTCATTACTTCCTTCTTCTTTTTTATTTTTTTCCCCAATTATTATACATTTTTCTTCTGTTCCCTCAGTTTGTATTTTGTCGACGAACATATTCTCCTTTCCTAATTGTTTCTCCTCTACTGTTTTTTTTTTGTTCAATAGGCTCTTGTAATTTTTTAATTCCTCCATGTTTTCCTCCTGGAAGTCAAAAACGCAGGAATTTTTCATTGTTTTATTTTCATCACGCTCATTTTGTACATTTTTGTTGTCGTTTTCTAAAATTACGGGAATTAGGAAATCAAAATGGCCACTTTCTCGTGGCCCTGAAAAAAGTACATGAATGCATTCTTTATTGTTCGCATTGGATTCCTCGGGAACAAAATGACATATTAGTCTTAATTTCGACTCTACTACATCAAATAACATTACTTGAATTTTATAACGTTTTACGAACATCGCAATTTCAAAATCTGTCCCATATTTTGTATCGCGTCCCATATAGTCTTTATAGTTTTGTATCGTAGGATATTGCTTACCCTCAAATGGAGCATTTAATATTTCTTCAACGTCAGTCCAATGCTTTTCAACATAAGAAACAATTTCCCCCCTAACAATCTTATGGTTCTCTTGATTTTTATATAAACCATATGCCAAACTTCTAAATAAACAATTACCATCCCCATTTGCCTTGTAAAGGCGGAATGAATTTTTTTTGTCCTTTGTTTCATAGATTAAACAATTTTTTTCTTTAAAAGATTTTAAGAGTCCTCGATAAAATTCCGAATCTGGAATCGAAAATTGTTTTCGAATAAGCATGCGTACTTTGTTGTTGAATTGAAAATCTTTCCTTCCCTCAATGGAAATCTAAAATATAATAATAACCTAATAGTTTAGCATAAGTCAATTAGTCATTTAGAACATCGTAGAAATATTAAAAAGGTTTAAAAAAATTTGAACACACTAAAAAAGGTCTTAATTCAAAAACCCGTTTTTGACTTTGTTTATACTGTAAATAACTTAGTAAATGACTAATTTATTGTAAGAGTTCTTTAGTTAATCTTAAACTAACTATTTCCTATAAATATTATGCAGTTCACAAAACATTCTCAGTGAGAAATAGATAAGACTCATGATTGTCATTACATATTGAATAAAAATCTTCTTTTATTATACATTAGTAGTTTTTTTAAAAAAATTAAAAGTTAAAAAAGATATTTTCTTTTTCCATAATATACGCTGAACAAAATTAAAATTTTTATTCTACCCTGATTACTATATTTTTTAAATATGTTAATGCCAAGACTAAATATATGTAATTTTTTAAATCCACATGTATATAATCTCCGTTATTTTTCTTAAAAAATTCTTTATAGACTAAGCTAAAATTTTGTAGACATGTTAAAAATAGCATAAGGATTCGCTGAGATATACCACTGAGTATTAAAATTGTTTTTAAATATTGCACTTTTAATATATATGGTTTCTGCAAAATATATTGCGGATATTTATATAACTTTGATACATTTCTCTATACTGAGAAATATATTAATTTATTAAATACAATATAATTTTTTATGCATACATAAATTAGGTTGATAGAGCAAAAAAGAAAATTGTATAAAACTAGGGAATTAGGTTGGCTCAACTAAAAATTTGTTTTAAGCTTTCGTGTCTATGAACT
Organism: Leptopilina boulardi; assembly: GCF_019393585.1. Classification (NCBI taxonomy): domain Eukaryota; kingdom Metazoa; phylum Arthropoda; class Insecta; order Hymenoptera; family Figitidae; genus Leptopilina; species Leptopilina boulardi. Next base: position 1,362,932 of record NW_026137885.1, read on the forward strand.
AAAAAATTTGGTGATACGAATGACAAATAATGTACATTTTAGAAGACGCCAGTAACAGCTACGACATTGAATTAAATACACTCAAATATTTTTTAAAAATTTTCTCTACATAATGTACAACGTTGTCCAGAAAGACAATTCGTACAATAAAAGTTTAAGTAAATAAAATTTAAATTTTTATGAAATTTAATAATTATTTATAATTTTAAAAATATTAGCAAAAAAAATTACCGAAAAATTTTAAGTCAAAATCACTTAAAATTTAATTATTTGCAAAAATTTCAATTATTTTTAATGATTTTTATTAATATTCTTAGAAAATTCAACAATCTGAAATCATTTTTTACTTAAAAAATTTTCAAATTATTGTGTTTTTCCTGCAATTTTTAATAAATTTTTTAGTAACCGAAATCATCAAAACTTTTAATTTAAAAATCACTTGAAGTTCAATTAATTTCAAAAGTATAAATTGTAAATCTTTGAAAATTCTATTACTTTTATGTTATCTAAAATTATTTGATAAATTATTTTTATTTATGTAAAATTTAATTAACAAAATCCTTTTTTAATTGAATTAATTCAATTAAATTGTAATTTGTTTTTAATTCAATTAATTTGTCAATTGAAATTTAACTATTCCTAACAATTTCAACTTTAAATATTCCAAAATTATTATTTTAAAAAAATTGTTATTTAAAAATCTGTAAAACTTGATTAAGTATTGCCTGGAATATTTTTTAATATCAAAACTAAAAACTGTGACAAAATTTTTAATTCGAATAAATTGCTTAAATCAGATTTCAAAAAATTATAAACATAGAACTTTAAGAATTTTTTTGGAAATTGGTCCTACTTAAATAAAATTTTAAAAATTTGTCTTACAATTAGTTTGATTCTGAAATATTCGAAATAAATTTTTTTGATAATATTCTTATAGAATTATTTTCATTACAGAATTAATAAAATGAATGTAATACCTAATAACATTAGTTATTTAAAGTAAAATGTTTATTAACCAATTAAATCTTGTTAAAAAAATCGACTTTTTCGACTTTTTTTGGAATATAAATCGACTAAAACGACTTCTTTGTACCTTAAAGTAGATCCGTGGCCTGCATAAGGAAACTGATCATTTTACACTTATCTCCCCTATCTCTATATTTAACTGTATCAGATATATTCCATTTGTAAAAACTGTCCCGCGTAATGAACTGTTTCTAGTCTTTCCAATAATTACTCAAAAAATCTTAGTTTTTTAATTTTTCACATTTTTCTCTTAAACTATAGAATAAAAATTTTAATTGACAATACTTACCTGAAATATTTTACAAAAAACACTATAAAACTTTAAGATATCAATATAGATTTTACGTCGCTGAAGATCACAACATTTATGATAGCAAACCATTCTATTCAGTGCAAAATATGTGATTTTTTAAAAACAAAATTTTTCAACAAAATAGTAATACTGAAGATATATTACAGCGAATACGTATACTATTTTTAACTTTTCTACAAAATTTTAACACCGTCTTCCAATTATTATATGAGTAAACCTACAAAGAATATTTATATGTGGAAAAATAATAATCACATGTAGGGTTAGTTAGGGTAAATGGGGACAATAGGTGTTTGAGCTTAATTTACAATTTTAAAATGAAGTTTAACGTCAATAATTTAACTTCAGATCACCTACAAGAGGTTCTGATTATTGCCAAGCTGTTATCTTGACAATTGGCAGTAAGATAATTCAAATTATCGCTCAATGCATAAAAACTTGAAAATAAAAGTCAAACTATTTCAGTATTTTGTCTCGCATTTCAAAGAAACAGACTTAAAAATCATACCAAATTTTTTTCTTATTCCTTATGACTCTCATAACAGAAATTCACTTGAATTTTTGTTAATTTGGTTAATAATGATAAGGTGTCCCCATTTACCTTGAGTTTTCAAAGTTTTGGGATAAATGGGGACAGCTTGTCATTATTAACCATTAACAAAAATCAAAAATTCAAGTGAATTTCTATTATGGGAGTCATAAGGAATAAGAAAAAAATTTGGTATGATTTTTAAGTCTGTTTTTCAAATGCAAGACAACATACTGAAATACAAATAATAAAAAAATTTCAATTGGTTCAACTATTATATATCTACTACAAATTTTTTTCAAGTTTTTTTGGGGTAAATGGGGACAGTCAGTTTCATGCGTTTAAAGGTTACCCATGTAAAAATTGACATATTTGGCCCCCAAAAATCATCTGAAAGGGGTTGCTGGCATATTTTTTTAAAAAATTGTTTTAATATATGTGAAACTAGATGAATTTCTAAGTTCATTGGTCATAATATTATCATATAAATTTTATTTCGTTTTCAATTATAATTCATTAAAAGTAGGAGGTTCACGTTTGTGATTTGGTAACCTTAAGTGTTGCACTTTTTTTTGAAACATTATTATTAAAAAACTATCAAATATTAGATATTATTATTTACTAGAAACATAAGTCAATTTATTCTACATCACAAAATCATGGAATTATTATATAATTATTTTAGTTTTAAATATTAATTCAAATTTAAAAATTTTTTCAGTAAAAAAAAATTTAATAATTTTTCGAAGTTTGTAACTTTTTTCTGATAACTTAAAAAAATTAGGAGTTTCGCACATATTTTAATGTTGTTATAATTTACCTGTTACAAAAATTTGATCAGGGTATTTTGCTCCGATTCAAAAATAAAGAATTTTAAAAAATTGTTACTTAAAAAGGTTAATTCTAGGACTTCAAAGTTTTACATCTTTTTCTATTTTCATAAAAAATGAGAAAAATGTGATATTATTTGTTAACTTAAACTCCTAGAATTAACTCTTTTAATTAACAAATTATAAAATTTATTAATCTTGAAACGAAGCAAAATAGCCTCATCAAATTTTCATAGCAGGTGAATTATATCAATATAAAAATATGTGCGAAACCCCAAATATTTTGAAACTTCCAGAAAAAATTTACAAGCTTCAAAAAATTGTGAAATTTTTTTACTAAAAATTTCTCATTTCTGAATTAATATCTAAAAATGAAAGAATTAATAATTCCATCATTTTTTGATGTAGAATAAATTAATTTTTGTTTTTGATAAATAGCAATATCTAATAGTTTAGAATTTTTTTAATAATAATAACTTAAAATGAAATAAAATTTACACGATAATATTATGAACAATGAACTTAAAAATTCACCTAGATTCACGTATGTTTTAAAACTAATTTTTTTTTAAATATGACAGCAACCACTCGCAAATGATTTTTTAGTGGTTTGACCCAATTGTAATTAATTGCAAAATAAATTTAATTAAATCTATATCAATATATAATACATAAATAACTATTTTGCGTTCTATCTATTTTTAAATATCAATTAGAAAAACAATATAATTTATCATAGAATGAAAGCTGTGATAAAGCAAACTAAAATTTGATACACATTATCAAATAAATGACACCTTCACGATTAAAAAACATAAATATTTACTTAAAATAATTTAATATTTAATAAAATATAAATATTTTAATAAAAAATCATAAAACTACACTTTTCTCAACGGAAAAACACATTAGGGACATATAAATACGTGTCACTAATCTATTTTTTTATGAACTAAAAATTTTGATCGTTCAAATGAACGAAATTTTTTTTGCCACTTCTTTAAGTACGAATTTTATTACAAAATTTTATTTAAATATCTAAAAAGAAGTTATTAATTTAATAATTGTTTAATTTATTGTTTTATTTTATATTTTCATCATATAAATTTTTAATAATTTATATATTTTGAAAAAAATATTTCGTTCATTTGAACGTTTAGAACTTTTGGCTCATTTATTTTTACGTTGTAGAGCAGTACTATAGTCGCACGGAGAAAAAGAAAAAGTAATTTTTACTACTTTCAGAGTAAAACTGGACCAACTCGAAGTTTCTGCGCATCTCTGGCAATTTTTACTCCAAAAATAGTAAAATTTATTATTTCTGTAGTAAATTTTACTGTTTCCGTAGTAAGTTTTACTATTTCTAGAGTAAATTTTACTATTTTTGGAGTAAAAATTGCCAGAGATGCGCAGAAACTTCGAGTTGGTCCAGTTTTACTCTGAAAGTAGTAAAAGTTACTTTATAAAAGAAATCTTTTTTCTCCGTGCGAACATTATCAAAAAAAATTAATAATATAAATTATTTTTCTCTAACGTCAAAATCGTTTTTCAGATAACAAAATTGTATTATGGTTTGGGTGCCACCATGTTAGTTCAGCTGACAGAGATAGAAGCATAATTTAAATATTTTCTCTGGGAAAAAAATAATTTGATTCAAATAATCGGTTACTTAAACCTCCCTGAAGTACGCAACGTTTATCTTAAACGAAAAATTTTTTTTTAATAATTATATAAAACTCCTTAAAATAGGTACAAACTAATGAAAAACAACCAAAAATACAGTTTAGAAAAAAAAATTACACAAATTACACCCCAAACATCCCCTAAAATTTGAAAAAATTGAAAAAAAATCGAAAAAAATTCATTAATTTAAATCTAAATGCGGGACCAAAGATTTTATTGTTGTTTTTGCATCTTTATATGTCCCTTGGAATGTGAAAAAATTGTGGGCGAATTTGATGATCCGCAACCCCGATTTTTTGACCCCTAAAGTTTGAAAAAATCCAAAAAAATCGAAAAAAATTGAAAAAAAATTCATCATTTCAATTCTAAATACGGGACCAAAAATTTTATTGTTGTTTTTGCATCTTTATATGTCCCTTGGAATGTGAAAAAATTGTGGGCGAATTTGATGATCCGCAACCCCGATTTTTTGACCCCTAAAGTTTAAAAAAATCCAAAAAAATCGAAAAAAATTGAAAAAAAATTCATCATTTCAATTCTAAATACGGGACCAAAAATTTTATTGTTGTTTTTGCATCTTTATATGTCCCTTGGAATGTGAAAAAATTGTGGGCGAATTTGATGATCCGCAACCCCGATTTTTTGACCCCTAAAGTTTGAAAAAATCCAAAAAAATCGAAAAAAATTGAAAAAAAATTCATCATTTCAATTCTAAATACGGGACCAAAAATTTTATTGTTGTTTTTGCATCTTTATATGTCCCTTGGAATGTGAAAAAATTGTGGGCGAATTTGATGATCCGCAACCCCGATTTTTTGACCCCTAAAGTTTGAAAAAATCCAAAAAAATCGAAAAAAAATCGAAAAAAAATTCATCATTTCAATTTTAAATACGGGACCAAAAATTTTATTGTTCTTTTTACATCTTTATATGTCCATTGGTATGTAAAAAAATTGTTGGCGAAATTCATGATCCGCAACCCCAATTTTTTGACCCTTAAAGTTTGAAAAAAATTTGAAAAAATTGAAAAAAATCGAAAAAAAATTCATCATTTCAATTCTAAATACGGGACCAAAAATTTTATTTTTCTTTTTACATCTTTATATGTCCCTTGGTATGTAAAAAAATTGTTGGCGAAATTCATGATCCGCAACCCCGATTTTTTGACCCCTAAAGTTTGAAAAAAATTTGAAAAAATCCAAAAAAATCGAAAAAAAATTCATCATTTCAATTCTAAATACGGGACCAAAAATTTTATTGTTCTTTTTACATCTTTATATGTCCCTTGGTATGTAAAAAAATTATTGGCGAAATTCATGATCCGCAACCCCGATTTTTGGACCCCTAAAATTTGAAAAAAATTTGAAAAAATCCAAAAAAATCGAAAAAAAATTCATCATTTCAATTCTAAATACGGGACCAAAAATTTTATTGTTGTTTTTGCATCTTTATATGTCCCTTAGAATGTAAAAAAAATGTGGGCGAATTTGATGATCCGCAAACCCGATTTTTTGACCCCTAAAGTTTGAAAAAAATTTGAAAAAAACCAAAAAAATCGAAAAAAAATTCATCATTTCAATTCTAAATACGGGACCAAAAATTTTATTGTTGTTTTTGCATCTTTATATGTCCCTTAGAATGTAAAAAAAATGTGGGCGAATTTGATGATCCGCAAACCCGATTTTTTGACCCCTAAAGTTTGAAAAAAATTTGAAAAAAACCAAAAAAATCGAAAAAAAATTCATCATTTCAATTCTAAAAACGGGACCAAAAATTTTATTGTTGTTTTTACATCTTTATATGTCCATTGGTATGTAAAAAAATTGTTGGCGAAATTCATGATCCGCAACCCCGATTTTTGGACCCCTAAAATTTGAAAAAAATTTGAAAAAATCCAAAAAAATCGAAAAAAAATTCATCATTTCAATTCTAAATACGGGACCAAAAATTTTATTGTTGTTTTTGCATCTTTATATGTCCCTTAGAATGTAAAAAAAATGTGGGCGAATTTGATGATCCGCAAACCCGATTTTTTGACCCCTAAAGTTTGAAAAAAATTTGAAAAAATCCAAAAAAATCGAAAAAAAATTCATCATTTCAATTCTAAATACGGGACCAAAAATTTTATTGTTGTTTTTGCATCTTTATATGTCCCTTAGAATGTAAAAAAAATGTGGGCGAATTTGATGATCCGCAAACCCGATTTTTTGACCCCTAAAGTTTGAAAAAAATTTGAAAAAATCCAAAAAAATCGAAAAAAAATTCATCATTTCAATTCTAAATACGGGACCAAAAATTTTATTGTTCTTTTTACATCTTTATATGTCCATTGGTATGTAAAAAAATTGTTGGCGAAATTCATGATCCGCAACTCCGATTTTTTGACCCCTAAAGTTTGAAAAAAATTTGAAAAAATCCAAAAAAATCGAAAAAAAATTCATCATTTCAATTCTAAATACGGGACCAAAAATTTTATTGTTCTTTTTACATCTTTATATGTCCCTTGGTATGTAAAAAAATTATTGGCGAAATTCATGATCCGCAACCCCGATTTTTGGACCCCTAAAATTTGAAAAAAATTTGAAAAAATCCAAAAAAATCGAAAAAAAATTCATCATTTCAATTCTAAATACGGGACCAAAAATTTTATTGTTGTTTTTGCATCTTTATATGTCCCTTAGAATGTAAAAAAAATGTGGGCGAATTTGATGATCCGCAAACCCGATTTTTTGACCCCTAAAGTTTGAAAAAAATTTGAAAAAATCCAAAAAAATCGAAAAAAAATTCATCATTTCAATTCTAAATACGGGACCAAAAATTTTATTGTTGTTTTTGCATCTTTATATGTCCCTTAGAATGTAAAAAAAATGTGGGCGAATTTGATGATCCGCAAACCCGATTTTTTGACCCCTAAAGTTTGAAAAAAATTTGAAAAAATCCAAAAAAATCGAAAAAAAATTCATCATTTCAATTCTAAATACGGGACCAAAAATTTTATTGTTCTTTTTACATCTTTATATGTCCCTTGGTATGTAAAAAAATTATTGGCGAAATTCCTGATCCGCAACCCCGATTTTTGGACCCCTAAAATTTGAAAAAAATTTGAAAAAATCCAAAAAAATCGAAAAAAAATTCATCATTTCAATTCTAAATACGGGACCAAAAATTTTATTGTTCTTTTTACATCTTTATATGTCCATTGGTATGTAAAAAAGTTGTTGGCGAAATTCATGATCCGCAACCCCGATTTTTGGACCCCTAAAATTTGAAAAAAATTTGAAAAAATCCAAAAAAATCGAAAAAAAATTCATCATTTCAATTCTAAATACGGGACCAAAAATTTTATTGTTCTTTTTACATCTTTATATGTCCATTGGTATGTAAAAAAATTGTTGGCGAAATTCATGATCCGCAACTCCGATTTTTTGACCCCTAAAGTTTGAAAAAAATTTGAAAAAATCCAAAAAAATCGAAAAAAAATTCATCATTTCAATTCTAAATACGGGACCAAAAATTTTATTGTTCTTTTTACATCTTTATATGTCCCTTGGTATGTAAAAAAATTATTGGCGAAATTCATGATCCGCAACCCCGATTTTTGGACCCCTAAAATTTGAAAAAAATTTGAAAAAATCCAAAAAAATCGAAAAAAAATTCATCATTTAAATTCTAAATACGGGACCAAAAATTTTATTGTTCTTTTTACATCTTTATATGTCCATTGGTATGTAAAAAAATTGTTGGCGAAATTCATGATCCGCAACCCCGATTTTTGGACCCCTAAAATTTGAAAAAAATTTGAAAAAATCCAAAAAAATCGAAAAAAAATTCATCATTTCAATTCTAAATACGGGACCAAAAATTTTATTGTTGTTTTTGCATCTTTATATGTCCCTTAGAATGTAAAAAAAATGTGGGCGAATTTGATGATCCGCAAACCCGATTTTTTGACCCCTAAAGTTTGAAAAAATCCAACAAAATCGAAAAAAATTGAAAAAAAATTCATCATTTCAATTCTAAATACGGGACCAAAAATTTTATTGTTCTTTTTACATCTTTATATGTCCCTTGGTATGTAAAAAAATTATTGGCGAAATTCATGATCCGCAACCCCGATTTTTGGACCCCTAAAGTTTGAAAAAAATTTGAATAAATCCAAAAAAATCGAAAAAAAATTCATCATTTCAATTCTAAATACGGGACCAAAAATTTTATTGTTGTTTTTGCATCTTTATATGTCCCTTAGAATGTAAAAAAAATGTGGGCGAATTTGATGATCCGCAAACCCGATTTTTTGACCCCTAAAGTTTGAAAAAAATTTGAAAAAAATCAAAAAAATCGAAAAAAAATTCATAATTTCAATTCTAAAAACGGGACCAAAAATTTTATTGTTGTTTTTACATCTTTATATGTCCCTTGGTATGTAAAAAAATTGTAGGCGAAATTCATGATCCGCAAACCCGATTTTTTGATCCCTAAAGTTTGAAAAAATCCAAAAAAATCGAAAAAAAATCGAAAAAAAATTCATCATTTCAATTCTAAATACGGGACCAAAAATTTTATTGTTGTTTTTACATCTTTATATGTCCATTGGTATGTAAAAAAATTGTTGGCGAAATTCATGATCCGCAACCCCCATTTTTTGACCCCTAAAGTTTGAAAAAATCCAAAAAAATCGAAAAAAATTGAAAAAAAATTCATCATTTCAATTCTAAATACGGGACCAAAAATTTTATTGTTCTTTTTACATCTTTATATGTCCATTGGTATGTAAAAAAATTGTTGGCGAAATTCATGATCCGCAACCCCCATTTTTTGACCCCTAAAGTTTGAAAAAATCCAAAAAAATCGAAAAAAATTGAAAAAAAATTCATCATTTCAATTCTAAATACGGGACCAAAAATTTTATTGTTCTTTTTACATCTTTATATGTCCATTGGTATGTAAAAAAATTATTGGCGAAATTCATGATCCGCAACCCCGATTTTTGGACCCCTAAAGTTTGAAAAAAATTTGAAAAAATCCAAAAAAATCGAAAAAAAATTCATCATTTCAATTCTAAATACGGGACCAAAAATTTTATTGTTCTTTTTACATCTTTATATGTCCCTTGGTATGTAAAAAAATTATTGGCGAAATTCATGATCCGCAACCCCGATTTTTGGACCCCTAAAATTTGAAAAAAATTTGAAAAAATCCAAAAAAATCGAAAAAAAATTCATCATTTCAATTCTAAATACGGGACCAAAAATTTTATTGTTGTTTTTGCATCTTTATATGTCCCTTAGAATGTAAAAAAAATGTGGGCGAATTTGATGATCCGCAAACCCGATTTTTTGACCCCTAAAGTTTGAAAAAAATTTGAAAAAAACCAAAAAAATCGAAAAAAAATTCATCATTTCAATTCTAAATACGGGACCAAAAATTTTATTGTTGTTTTTGCATCTTTATATGTCCCTTAGAATGTAAAAAAAATGTGGGCGAATTTGATGATCCGCAAACCCGATTTTTTGACCCCTAAAGTTTGAAAAAATCCAAAAAAATCGAAAAAAATTGAAAAAAAATTCATCATTTCAATTCTAAATACGGGACCAAAAATTTTATTGTTGTTTTTGCATCTTTATATGTCCCTTGGAATGTGAAAAAATTGTGGGCGAATTTGATGATCCGCAACCCCGATTTTTTGACCCCTAAAGTTTGAAAAAATCCAAAAAAATCGAAAAAAAATCGAAAAAAAATTCATCATTTCAATTTTAAATACGGGACCAAAAATTTTATTGTTCTTTTTACATCTTTATATGTCCATTGGTATGTAAAAAAATTGTTGGCGAAATTCATGATCCGCAACCCCGATTTTTTGACCCTTAAAGTTTGAAA